>NC_088416.1:23431810-23526810 GCF_034236695.1 Oncorhynchus nerka | reverse complement strand
AGAGAGGGAGAATAGAGAGGGAGAGCAAGAGATGGAGAAGGAAAGGAGAGAGACGTTTTGTAGTTGGTTTCTCAGCTCTGTGGTTCCACTCTATTCCTCCGGAATCTGAGGGGTCAGCTCACTATATCATTCAGCTGTTTGTTATTTTGTCTAACCAAGGAGTGGGCTGCCGAAGGGACAACGTGTCTATCTACCTCCCCCACTGCCTGAAGGTGAATCCCATGCATCACTCGGAGTGTGTGTGTGTCGCTCTCGCGCGCTCTCTCTCTCCCTCGCTCTCTCTCTCTCTCTCCCGCTCCCCATCTCATGCTCTCTCTCTCTCTCTCTCTCTCGCACCCTCTCTCTCTCTCTCTCTCTCTCTCTGATGTGTGTGCATGTGAGGTTTATTCCTCGGGTATCAGGTGTCGGGGCCATTGTTCAAGCTGACTGAACTGAACCAGACTGAATTCCTGTGACTCACTTTTCTACTCCAGCCGTGTTAAAGCAAACAAATCCCATGTGGTGTTCTATGTTTGACTAGACTTAAGAACCATTACGCAGTCGGTTATTTCTGTCTCTTGTGTGTGTCTCTCTCTCTCTCTCACTCTTTTTCTTTTCCCACCCTCTTATCTCTCTGTTTCTACACTACATATCCGCTCCACTGTGTCCTTTAAACAGTTCCTAAAGTTATTCTCTGCGTTCTGTTGTTGATACAGACCGTGGCTGTACGGCTGGTAGGAGTTAATGGAGTTCTTTGGTTTAATACAGAAGTGAGTGTTTATCAGTGGTCTCTGGGGCTTTGCTGAGGGGAAATGGCGAAATGTGTTTGAAATTCCTGGTGCTTCTGCTCTTTCTGCGTCGGCTCATAAAAGCCAGGGGAAAGGTTACTGCAAATGTCACTCAGTGTTGGGCTGATGAGCAAGGCTCTCACTCCCTCCACCCTCCGTCTTCCCCCTCTACCCTGCACCCCATCTCCCCAGGCACATGGCCCTCTCTCCCTGCATTTTCTCGCACCCCAACCCTCATAGACCCCACCAGCTCTTTTGACAAGAGACACAGACCAGTGGTTCCCTCCACATCCTCTGACATGGTGTCCCCGCTCCTCCATCTCCCTCTGCCCAGCCTTGTCCCTCTGAGGCAGCCCTCCACCCCTCTACTGTCAACCCCTCTCCTCTTCCAAACACCCCCAGCTATCGTCTTGTCATGGAGGCCACACACCTGTCACGACGTGTAAACAGGAACTGAATAATTCACCAGGTATGATGGTTGACTGGATCAGCTGAGAAACCTCATGATGATCACAGATCCATCCCAGATTATCTCTGGCTAGATCCACTCGCAATATCAAGCTAATGAAAAAAAAAACTCCGACCCACTTTGAGTCACAGGACTTCCTGGATGGTTGGGCGTCCTCAACCTGTGAGATGCCTGTTTCCTGTAAGATATCCATCCATAATATATTCCTCACTCACGGCATCATATCCAAAGCCCTCTAACTGATTACTAGGTTTTGATCGGCACTGCTTTTCACTGTCATATTACCTAGAAGAGAAACTGTTTCTCTCGCCTTTGATATGGTTTTCTCTTCAGGTTCTTCTAATCAAACTGTTGATGTTTAACCTAAAGCAGAAAACCCTTTACGGTGGGTTAATGTAGTGTTAGAGAGAGAGAGAAAGAGAGAGAGGGAGAGGTATCTGAGCAAGCGAATGAGAGACATCAGAGTGCCAGGAGGCTGTGTACATTTCTGCTGCTCAAGTGATTGGGTATCTGTCCTTATCGTCACGCTGGCAGGTGGCTGAGGCCCACTCTACTCCTTCTGTAAGGATGCACAATTACATAGCTGCCGCCGCGGCGGCCACAGCTCGCCCATTACCCCCACACCCCACCACCCTGCTAGCCAATCACAGCTCGGGGGTCCTGTTATGGCCCCCACTGCACCAAACACCTGCACAGACCCTGATAAGAATCCTGCTGCCCCTATGTCTGTCTGTCTGTCTCCCACTCCGAGACCAGGCAGGGGAAAGAAAGGCCCTAAACTGAAGTGGAAGAGCTGAGAAGGACTACATGGTCTTTCATTGATTGCTTTTCAAATGTAATGGTTTATGTGTATTCTTTATAGTGCGGCTCAAAACCATATGGGCATCTGAAGGCAGCCCGGGAAGGCTTTGGGGGGGTGATTATTCTGCCGTGTGGGTGGGTGGGTGGGTGCGTGTGTTTTGGTTGTATAAATCCATAAAGCAAGATGGCGGTCCAGCCTAGCCTGGGTGTGTGTACACTGTTGGAATGATGTCTCACATGTACAATCCTCCTTCTGTTTCATCGCATGTCTTTGTAATTACACACGAGGAATGAGAGGAGAGGTAGCCAAGCCAGCGCTTTGAGGAAGGTGAGAAAAGACAACAAAGACCAGAAAGCCTCCTCACAAAGACATGCCAATTTGCAGCTTGCAGCTGTTTCTCTTCTGAGAGCGAGCATGTGGATAGCCTGTTTTCTCTCCCCTCATCCAGACAGCTAGGGATTGTTTCTAGGACATCTCTCGCTAGCCAGAGCTGGCTGCTGATTGGGGGGGCTAGTGTTTTGGCAGGGGGCGAGGATGACACTTCTGTTGTCTTCACTTCTACAGCATTGTCTGTCTGTCAGCTGGGCTGAGCGCTGTTGTCGTGAGCCGTTAACAGGTGTTTCAGACACCGACGTGATAAGGGAGAAGCATAGAAATAGAGAGAGACAGAAGATATCTACACAGCCACCTCCACTGCTGGGCTGTCAGCTGTCCTGTACTGTGTCAAGACAGGCTTTACTGTAGTGTGGAAGAAGCATGTTCGTTCAGGAGCTGATAGCATATGTGTAATTATGTGTTTGACATTGAATTGTGTCCACTGTGTGTGTGCATCTGTGTTGTTGTTTGTTTCCTGGCTCGGCCCCTCCATTTGTCCAAGCCATGCTCTATGCTCTCACCTTTGTTCAGCTGCATATGCTGTTGGAGGTGAAACCAAAATGAGCCTAATCAATCTATCTGGCGTCCATAAGGCACGGCACTGCTCGTTTCAAATTAAGTCCCCCAGATGTGCTTCTGTAGATTAATCTCAGTGCTCACGAGCAATTATTCTGCCAGCGACACTGAGGCATGAGGCTTATTTGAAACAATTAGAGCCCAGTTCGGTCAAAATGAACTCGTTCCTTTTCCAACCTCCGTCGGTGATTGCGAGCGAAGGCATTTTAAAGAGCTGTAGTCACATAATTGGTTCCCTACCGCCGCAGCATGTCCTTTCAAGCATGTCATAAATACACGAGGTGTGACCAGACAAGACACTTGACACGGTTTACAGTTGATGAGGCTGGTACTTATTTACATGGAGTTATTTCAGATTTCAGTTTGGACACTGATGGCTGAGGTTTAGCTGTGGACATTTTGATGTTTACATTTTTTTTTTTTAACTGTCAACTAACCATCCAACTGCTGCAATGAATTTATTGGCAAACAAACTGGAATTTTAATTGACATAAAGTTTAGATTTTGGAACATTTTAGAAGTCTCCTTCCAAATATGTAGGACATGTAGTACTGTGGTGGCAGAATGTGGAGTTTTCCACCACAGTTCTGTGCTGGTTGATTGTTCCCAGGCTTACACTGTAGTAAGTCTGTAGGAATACAGTAAGCCTCCTTCCATCTCCTGGTACCACATTGGGCCCAGTTAAAGGAACCGTCAGAGCAGCACTAAGGACACAGTAGGCTAGGTGAAGAGAACAAGGCCCGGTGTCTCTGGCTTGCCTTGCTAGCTTCATGTAGAGTTGGAAAAGTGAAGAAAACCCCACTCAGCCTGCAGCTAGGACTTAACAAGAACAAAGCTTTGCCTTTTTATAGCAAGTACAGGTTTCGATTAAGACTTATAATTGGACGTAGATGTACGCCTAAGAGAGGAATTCAAATTCAGTGTTAAACGGAAAGGGGGAAAACAAAGAGCCTGGAAATGGGGTGAGACTTAAGAAGAGAGGCAAATGGGCATGGAGACTGATAATCAGTGAGTCATTTCATGACAAAGGCAAGGTATCGGTGCCTTCAGGTTCTTTCAGTCGGCTCCAGTTTAGAACCTTTCTGGAACAAACAGCAAAAGCCCCGACAGCAACAAACGGTGTTCCCTAGTTTCCTATGTCATTTAAGCTATACAAATACCTATCTATTGTGAGCTATACAATAGATAGGTATTTGTGCTTCTTAGCTTCTCAAATCAAATCCAATCAAAGTGTATTTGTCACGTGCGCCGAATACAACAGGTGTAGACCTTACAGTGAAATGCTTACCTACAGGCCCTAAACAACAGTGCAATTTTCAAGTAAAAATAAATAAATAAGGTATTCTGTCTCATTTACTGTGATTCATTACCAGAAGGTCATATAGCTCATCTAAATAAACACTTTGAATGTGCGTTCTTCTCACACGCAGAATGCTATGGCCATGTGTGTACTTGTCCATTCATTTTGAAGTACTTTTCTCCCGTTTGTTTCCTTAGTGTTCTGAGATCACGTGCAAAGAATGGCACAGAGATTGGACTTAGTCATTATTGTCTTGTTCATTTCCTTTGATGTCTGAAGTCTATGTGTGCTCATGTGTGTATGTGCATGTGCGCATGTGTTAGCTATGCGTGGGTTGACTTACAAGCCACAGTCCCTACGGTTATATCTGCAGGCGGACAGGTTTAGGGTAATTAATTATTGTGCAGATGAAGGGCGGGTGGATGAAGGGCGGGCGGTTTGAATAAAGAGAAAACAATATCTTTTTTTTTTTTATCCATAAATGTATCATTCTTGTGCAATTTATATCTATAGGCTACATTGAGGTTTTTCTTGAATCATGTTATGCTATCATGCATTAGTGCATTAGCCTAGGGGTCTAACTGTACACGTGCTAAATAGCCTACATGTCAATCGCCAAATGCTTTTGGGAAAGGGGGGGGGGAAGCTCATGTCAATCTAAGGAGGACAATGTTGGAGTATAATTCAATAAGCTGCAAAATGGAGAGTTGAAAATAAAGAGAAGGGAGGGCCAGAAAAGTCATGTTTGGAAAATAATTGGTGAAGTGGAAGATCGCAGTGCCGCGTCCCACATAGCCTTAATATTAACTCCTGCAAAATTAAGCATTTCTTGCAGTAAAATGACACACCAAATGTAGGCAACATTTTTACTAAATTTAATTTCTTTCTTTCGGCATCTTGAGACAATGCAAATGCTCAGTTAGATACGATTTGTCGAGGCGCTATCTTTATCAGCATCACAAAAGCTGATAGTATTTCAACCACATAAAAGAGGCATTCAAGCCGAACTGAAATCTTATCAGAATGTCGTTTTCACAGCCTTCTATTTCCTTACAACCCTTCAAGCTGATGCTCATTTTGGACATTTTGCCCAGAAAATCATTTTGCCCAGAAAATCATTTTGCCCGGGACCCTAACCATATTTGTTCTGTGAAAGAAGATGACAGAGAGAACTTTACAGAGAACTTTTGTCCTTTTATCGATTTATGACGTTATTCTGGTGAGCAAGGTTTGATTTAGTCTTCTAGGGCAGGTGTTCTGTGGACCCTGTATTTCTATGGCCACAAGCACTGTTCATGACACAAACTGTTCACCCCCCTCTTGTTGGCGGAGAGAATATTTAGCCGGTTTAAAGCATATTTCCTGCAATTCTACACATTTTGTCACGGGGTGCAGAAAACATTGTTCAGTTTTAAAGCTCATTTTCTTGCAATACATTTTGCCGTGTCTAATGTGTCGTCATGTGATCCAAACATTATAACAAAATCTATGGGCAAAGAAAAAAAACGTTAGCTGACGTGGGCTAGTTGATCTGAACATTTCTGACAAGCTATAAATAGCTCTCTAATGTACGCGATGACTGACATGACAAGAGGAAAACGGATGATGCGCGACCCAATTTCGAAATTGCACCTTGTACATTCTACCATTACAACTTTCTAGAGTATGTTGAAAGCCGGACTGACCCCACAGTGGATGCCAAACTCTGGGGTGCGCCCCTGAGGGGTCGGGAGGAGGGGTGCATGTATCTGACTATCGAAAAGTTGACTAACAAATAGCCAAAATGTTGTATATTATAAGCAGAAACATATCAAAATCAGGCCCCAAAATGTACAACAACAAAAACGTTCACTTTATTGCATATAGTTGGGTGGTTATTAGCAATTGCGGGTGTTTGCGGGTGGACAAACAGTTGACCCTCGCACCACTTGTGTGTGTGTGTGTGTGTGTGTGACTCTCTACTCTTTCTTTCTATCTCTCTCACTTCTCTCTCATCAGCGTAGAGATATATTTAGCAAGCAACCTCTTCCTCATACTTATTTTCACCAGCCTCAAATCCTACTCGTCCTCCAATCGGGGACCCTCGGCTGGCCCACCGTGGCTAATCAGTCTATAATGAGATGTCACAGTTGGCATGACGGCAGAGTGATGGTCGGCCGCTCAGCCTGAAATGTATTCATGTAAAAAAACACGAAGCGGTTAATGCCCCTTCCACAAATGACTCAATTTGCTGAGGAAATGAACCTAATCTGAGCTCCTGTCAATCCTGCAGAGATTCCCAATCCCTGGGCCTGGGAGTGTAGCCAATCTGTATGAGTAGCACATTTATTTTTCCTATCCATTACATTTGTGTGATGGGCTCCTGCTAAACATAATCCATCATCAAGTAGTAGACTCTGTGAAACATATTTTGAATTCGTTTTGACACACCAATAATGTGTGCAATGTATGATGGTAATGATGGTTAGGTAATGATGATATAAGCTATACGCTAACCACTTCCTTTATGAATGTTAAAGTTGTGTATGCACATTACCTCTGGTGACTTAGAGGCCCTTTAAAGGTGCTACACATGGATTTGATAGAATATTTGCATTGTAATTTCAGAAAATGTCCATCATATTATACCAGCTTCTTGTAAAAGCAATATATTTTGTTACTGAAAATATATTTAACGGCGATTTAGATGGTATAATGATTCCCTACACTGTTCAGTTCTTGTTTTCTCACATAAACTGAAATTTAGTGAATAGTGTAGAATTGCAGCAGCCAGGAAAGGACAGACTAGATAACCAAGTCAGAACAGCTTTCCTAGTTTGACAACCGATGTTGCTCAAGCTTGAGACGTCAATAGACGAATGTCACAGCCAAACACTGGCAGGCAAGTAATACTGTGAAACATGATCATTCCGCTATTAGCACCTGATATGGACATTTTCTGAAACTAAAATGCTAATTAAAAAAAAAAAAATCCTACGTGTAGTACCTTTTAAAAAGCACCCCTATTTTATACCTTTAAGCATCGGCTCCTGTCTGGAGGTAGGGCCCGTCACTATCGCTCAAAAAGGAGGAGAGCAGATAAGAAACTGCAGGAATACTTACTTCAAATTCTTGCCCTCAAAAAAGGAACGAAACATTTCTTTTTCGGAGGTTGTTTTTCTGTTTATCGACACGCTGAATTTCCGTGTACAGCTGCCTCTACAGAGCTATAACCAGCCGTGGGCGCCATTCTGCATAGATTAATGCATTTGATATGTCCTCCTCCTCCTCCTATTTTCCTCCTGGTTTAGTGCTAGAAATCATAACTGTCTCCTCTCTGTGGCTGGGGCTCTGCTCTCCCCTCATGGAGCTGTGTAGGGGGGCTCATGGAGCTGTGCAGGGGGAGCTGGGCAATTTGTTTCTGGATGGCTCCAGGCTTATCGGCTCGACAGATGGGCCGCGTGCCTGCCTTCTCTCCTCTCCTCAGGTTCGTTGGGGGTAGGCGCGCTCTGCTCTCTTTGCTGTGCCTGACAAAACTCATTACAGGTGCTCCCCAGGAGAGACGATGTCTCCACGAGGTCCCGTTACCCTTGCCGAACCCCGCGCCGCCGCTCTCTCTCGCCGTGGAGTGCCGCCGACCCGTAGCCAAAGAGACAAAAACCCATTTGGGAGTTTCAGAATGGTTGAGTGATACTGGACTCACATTCTCAAGGCTCACAGGTTACAGACACATAGCGAGGGAAGGCCTAGTCTACAACGACAAAACACCACTGAACAACTGGCAGATATGATGAAGAGGATGCTGAGGATTTCTACTAAGTAAAAGCCGCATTTAACAAAGAAGTTAATAAGGCGCCGATACATTTAACAAATATATATTATTTAACCTTTATTTAATTAGGCAAGTCAGTTAAGAACAAATTCTTATTTACAATGATGGCCTTCACGGTATGCTTCATATAGGCTATTCATTCATCTTAACGATAGTTTCCATCAATAAATGTTCAAATCAACGGCTTAGCGAAACATGAACTGACTATATCTCTGGGTCGTGTTTGAAGAGACCCGCCTGCGTTTCTCCCCGTAATTGAATTTAAGCTATAACCTTGTGGTTAGTCAATAGCAGCAACACAAGCAGAAGCTGATGTGTGTGTGATAACGCCAACGTGGCAGAGTGGTAGCGTCTCAGGCCAGGGGCTGATATTGATCCTATTTAAACTACTGTCTCGCTTCATCTTTTATTCATTGGCTTTGGTTCATTTACTTATGCACTTTAAAACATGGAGTAATGCTGAGCAGCCCGAGGTGTTGTTCCACTCTGATTCTCCACTCTTCTGCTCTTATCATCCCTTCTGCTCAGGGCTTCTCAGATTCTCAGATAGGGAAGATTGTAATGGGATGAAGACTGTGTGATGTCTATTTATAAAGCATAGCATCATTTAAAAAATATATATATATATTTCACCTTTATTTAACCAGGTAGGCCAGTTGAGAACTAGTTCTCATTTACAACTGCGACCTGGCCAAGATAAAGCAAAGCAGTGTGACACAAACAACAACACAGAGTTACACATGGAATAAACAAACATATAGTCAATAACACAATAGGGGGGAAAAGTATACATACGGTGTGTGCAAATGGGGTAAGATAAGGGAGGTAAGGCAATAAATAGGCCATAGTGACGAAGTAATTACAATTGAGCAATTAAACACTGGAGTGGTAGATGTGCAGAAGATGAATGTGCAAGTAGAGATACTGGGGTGCAAAGGAGCAAAAATAAATAACAGTATGGGAATGAGGTAGTTGGATGGGCTATTTACAGATGGGCTATGTACAGGTGCAGTGATCTGTGAGCTAGGGAGATATGAGTCTCCAGCTTCAATGATTTTTGCAGTTCGTTCCAGTCATTGGCAGCAGAGAACTGGAAGGAAAGGCGGCCAAAGGAGGAATTGGCTTTGGAGGTGACCAGTGAAATATACCTGCTGGAGCGCGTGCTACGGGTGGGTGCTGCTATGGTGACCAGAGAGCTGATATAAGGCGGGGCTTTACTTAGCAAAGACTTATAGATGACCTGGAGACAGTGGGTTTGGCGACGAATATGAAGCGAGGGCCAGCCAACGAGAGCATACAGGTCGCAGTGGTGCGTAGTATATGGGGCTTTGGTGACAAAACGGATGGCACTGTGATAGACTGCATCCAATTTGCTGAGTAGAGGGTTGGAGGCTATTTTGTAAATTACATCGCCAAAGTCAAGGATCGGTAGGATATTCAGTTTTACGAGGGTATGTTTTGCAGCATGAGTGAAGGATGCTTTTTTGCGAAACAGGAAGCCGATTCTAGATTTTATTTTGGATTGGAGATGCTTAATGTTAGTCTGGAAGGAGAGTTTACAGTCTAACCAGACACATATAATATGTGGACATCTACAAATACCTAAGTCAGAACTGTTCAGAGTAGTGAGGCTGGACGTGCGGACAGTTGCTGGTAGCGATCGGTTGAAGAGCATACATTTAGTTTTAATTGCGTTTAAGAGCAGTTGGAGGCCACGGAAGGAGAGTTGTATGGCATTGAAGCTCGTCTGGAGGTTAGTTAACACAGTGTCCAAAGAAGGGCCAGAAGGATGCAGAATGGTATCGTCTGCGTAGAGGTGGATCAGATAATCACCAGCAGCAAGAGTGACATCAGTGATGTATACAGAGAAGAGAGTCGGCCCGAGAATTGAACCTTGTGGCACCCCCATAGAGACTGTCAGAGGTCCGGACAACAGGCCCTCCGATTTGACACACTGAACTCTGTCTGAGAAGTAGTTGGTGAACCAGGCAAGGCAGTCATTTGAGAAACCAAGGGAATCTGTCTGTGCAGGCAGACAGTAATTGCTGTTGGGGAATATAGTATTTCTTTAAACACTGTGGCACTAAGGCTTTGTTTATCCTGCCTTTATTGGGGTTTCTTATGAGGACCATGGCCATGTTGGGGGACACTTTATTAGGATAGTCTGGGTAGTCCACCTGTAGATTCTCTACAGATGGTCATACTATCAACAAACTACACTAAAATCGAGCTCACGGCCATGCAATCTCCATAGGAAACATTGGCAGTAGAATGGCCCGTACTGAAGAGATTAGTTACTTTCAGCGTGGCACCATCATAGGATGCCACCTTTCCAACAAGGCAGTTTGTCAAAATTCTGCCCTGCTAGTGCTGTCCCGGTCAACTGCAACTGCTGTTACTGTGAAGTGGAAATGTCTAGGAGCAACAACTGTACAGCCGTGAAGTGGTAGGCCACACAAGCTCACAGAACTGGACCGCCAAGTGCAGAAGCGCATAGCACATAAAAATTGTCTGTCCTCGGTTGAAACACTCCATACCGAGTTCCAAACTGCCTCTGGAAGCAACATCAGCACAATAACTGTTCATTGGGAGCTTCATGACATTAATTTCCATGGCTGAGCAGCCACACACAAGCCTAAGATCACCATGCGCAATGCCAAGTGTCAGCTGGAGTAATGTAAAGCTCGCTGCCATTGGACCCTGGAGCAGTGGAAACACGATCTCTGGAGTGATGAATCACGCTTCACCATCTGGTCAGTCCGATGGATGAATCTGGGTTTGGTGGATGCCACTAGAACGCTACCTTCCCCAATGCATAGTGACAAATTTAAAGTTTGGTGGATGGTCTGGGGCTGTTTTTCATGGTTCGGGCTAGGCCCCTTAGTTCCAGTGAAGGGAAATCTTAATGCTACGGCATACAATGTCATTCTAGACGATTCTGTGCTTCCAACTTTGTTGCAACAGTTTGGGGAAGGGCCTTTCCTGTTTCAGCATGACAATTCCCCTATTGCTCAAAGCGAGGTCCATACAGAAATGGTCTGTCGATATCGTTGTGGAAGAACTTGACTGGCCTTGCCAGAACCCTGAACTCAACCCCATCAAACACCTTTGGGAGGAATTGGAACGCATACGGCGAGCCAAGCCTAATCGTCCAACACCAGTGCCCGATCTCACAAATGCTCTTGTGGCTGAATGGAAGCAAGTCCCCGCAGCGATGTTCCAACATCTAGTGGAAAGCCTTTTATAGCAGCAAAGGAGGACCAACTCCATATTAATGAGATGTTCGAAGAGTATATGTCCACATACTTTTGACCATGCAGTGTATCTGATAAGAAACTGCTTGCTAAGGTTAAGGTCAGGATAAGGGTTAAGGTTAGGGTTAGTGCCCAGGGTTAGGGTTAATAGATAGTTAGTTGAAATGTTACTGATAGTGTGTAGATAGTCTGTAGAGCAGGGATCATCAGCTAGGTTCAGCCGCGGGACGTTTTTCTTCTTGAGCGTATGGTCAGAGGGCCGGAATATAATTACAAATAACTTGTAGACTGCAAATTGACTGCAAGAAGCCCAAAAAGATATCATATTTGACTAAAACATAATCATTCCAAACCTTGCTTACATTTGTATAATATCACATATACAGTATCTCTCTATTATGCGTGAGAATACTTTGGAACAGATTTACATTTAAATCACAGGGAACTGATGTTTTACAGTCTTTTATATCTGATCTACAAATGTAAAATACTTTCATCAGAAAACTTGGGGGGGGGGGGGCAAATTAAATGACCCGGGGGCCAAATTCGGCCTATGGCCTGCCATCTAGGGAACCCTGCTGTAGAGCATCCACAGATGGACTATCCAAATAAAGTGTTACCCCATGGTGCAGGTGCTGGTCGAGTATCAATTTTTCCAACCCAATGGTTAGGATTCGCACTCACCGCCACGGCCCGGGTTCGATTCCCGGTCAGGGAGCTACTCCTTGGGCTCCCGAGTGGCGCAGCGGTCTAAGGCACTGCATCTCAGTGCTAGAACTGTCACTACAGACCCTGGATCGATCCCGGGCTGTATCACAACCGGGCGTGATCAGGAGTCCCATAGGGCGGTGCACAATTGGCCCAGCGTTGTCCGGATTAGGGTAGGGATTGGCTGGGGTAGGCTATCATTGTAAAATAAGAATTTGTTGTTATTGACTTGCCAAATGAAATGAAAGTAAAATAAAAAAAATCCCTAATTTCCCAACATTAGTTGCATCCTACTGTACACTCTTCTCCTTTATTGAAGTGCACTCCTACTGTGCCGGTCCCTCACCTCAACATATTCCTTTAGGGAGCATCAAAAGCAGCCTGAGCGGCAGCCGGACAGTGTTAGTGGAGTGCATATTCACACAGATGACTATCTGACTTTGAACATTTCCTCTGAAAGACCCTGTCACAGGGAAGGGTGTGTTTTCCTCCCTCCTGAGTGTACACTATTTTCCAATGGCAGGTCAAACTGTGCCTAGCCATGTGTTAAATCAGGTCGCATGGAGGCTTCTGTCACCTCCCACTAGCAGCAGAAAGAGTTTTTGGAGATGAAGGGGAAGGAGATAGGAAGGTGAAAGGAGGACAGAACGAAGCAGGGGGAAGTAGTTTTCAACAACCAATTAGCTCAGTGGTTTCCTGGAGAAAGTGCACTAACCTAGTTTGGGTGTTGGTGGAAGTGGTTGTGTAAATGTGTTTCTCCGTGTTGAAGAACAGGAAATGTGCTCTTTATCTGCACTTCAGTTGTCTATCTCGTTGTGTTTCAGGGTCTCTTCCAGCTTTGACACTAAACAGGGAGTGTCACTTAACAAAGTAGTGAGAGAACGTAGTTCTGTTAACAACGGACAATCATACACTTGATTAAACAGCCATTTCAGAGAGGGAGGTGAGGACGGGCGATCAGTTCCGCACAAATAAACTCTGCAGTGCTGTCACATAAGCCATAAACCCCTCCCACACACACACACATGCGCACACACACACGCGCGCACACGCACACACACAGTCATAGACAAAATACACAAATAGTCATACACTGTTATAGCACACATACACACACTAACACACACAGTTATGTACTTTAATCATACGTACACTGTCTGCGCTACCAACACAACACAAATGACCCAGAAAAATAAGAGAAAAATACATTCCAAAAAGCTTTAAAGGAGGGAGGGGACGGTCCGTTCAATACTCTGACAGCACAGCAGCAGTGAGAGATTCCCATTGACTCAGACGGGATTTCAGATTGCATGTCATTCAGGGCGTTTACACACACCATGTTTACTCTCCTTGTCTCCTTGTGCTCTTCCGTATCAGACACAAACAGACTGAAATACCAGCCTTCCTCTGTCAGACTTCATTGTAATAGAATATTATGGGCAAGATCATTAACTCAGCATCGTTAAAAGAAACAAATATACTTCTGTTAATTTCATGCAGGAAAAGAGAATGAATTGTCCTGAACACCGAGCTATTATTTCCTTCATTATCCATGGACCGTGCGCTGTTCCATCTAATCAACTTCAGATCACATTTTAAACTCAGGTTTTCATATTGTCATTATGCTTGAAGGAGAGTATGGACAGAGAGATAGAGAGAGAAATGGAGAGACGGAGAGATAGAGGGATAGAGAGTGTCGGTGGGAGTCTTTAATTAAAGCTGATTATGCTTAATGTTCTCCGTACATGCAGTAATGGCTCCCGTGGTAGTCCTCACACAACCTCGGGATCAAGCGGAAGTTAATTGGCTGTTAAGACTCTCCCTGTCTTTTCCATCTCAGACCGTCCCCCCCCCGTCCCCGTCCCCCCTTCTCTCCTTCCGAGGAATCGGAGCGAATGACCGCCTGTGGCTCTTCAGTATTTGAATTGACGCTACGGCTGTAATCTATGAGAACATCGCCAAACTGTCTCACTGGGCTCAGAGCCGCTTTCACATACAATACAGTTCATGGGCTAAAATATTAGGTATTTTATGGCTTCTTATGTAGCGTCCCAAATGCCACTCTATTTAGTGCACTTTTGACTAGAGTCCATTGCGTTTCTCAAGTAGTGCCCTATACGTATATGGTTGCAATCTAAGAGTTGGCTACCAGTCCTATTTATAACCTAGGAGTTCTAGGTTGATCCTACATTGTCACACACTGTCCTATCAGTGCATGGTCTTAGGCAGGCTGTGACTGCCTATTGGATGCTCAGGGGGGGACAGAGACTAGCATGAGCAACAGCCTTGTGACTGACTGGGACTGTGCATGTCACTACTCGTCCCTTCGTGTGCAAATTTGGTAAGCTATGATGAAGAGCTCCGTCAGGCATTCAGGGGTTGTGTAAGAGGAGCATCTCAAGAGAACACACACGCAGACGGCGGGGGTAGTGGTGGGGATGTTTGGAGTTATAAATCAAAAAATGCTATTGTCTTATTAGCATAAAACGAACCGGGCTCGCAGTCACATGCTCTTATTGTGATACTGGCCCTTCACTAAAGGAGCATGTTTTCTCCCTTTAATGGGATCCATGGACAAGCACCGGGCCTACATTCCTACATGACTTCCTTTTGCCCAGCTGGATATGACAGTTTATCTGACAGAATACATTACATTGCTCAGCAGTCAATAGCGCTGAAACATTTGAAACCTGAGTTAGTGTCAGCGGTGTATTCATGTGGCTGTGATTGTCCTTGGGGCGTTTGGCAATCAGTCTTTCACCACAGTGACTAGTCTCAGTGACAAAGCCATAAACAAAAGACACATCCGGCTCAGGATCTGAATGATTTGCCTTCCCTCTCTTACAGGACAATACAGGACATTAATGTTGAACATTCAGACTACCGAAATAGAACGGAAGTCGTTTTTATGTCCTTTATGTCCTATGTGGCTCGAGGGCTTCCTGTCAACCTTGCTGAAGGACACAGCAGCAGTAGTGATGTCCATGGGGCATTATGCCACCCTGCCACCCTCAGGTCTCTGTCTCCCTGTCCACTCCCCCACTCTGCTCTGCACCACATCACCACTACCACATGAAGGTCCTCTACAGCCGGCAGACGCATCTTTAAGAGCCTGCTGTCTTCTTTATGTTGTCCTGCAGCCCCCTGTCCATCTCTGTTTGTTAGAGAGAGGAGAGAGAGAGAGAGGGATCGGGTGGGATCCAATCAGCTGGTTCTGAACCAAATCCACTGTGCCAACCAACACAGATAATTACAAAGGGCTGTAAATAGACATGCAGCCTTTCCTCTCTCCTTCCTTCCCTTCCTCCATCCTTTACCACTCAATGGGGGTTTGAGGGGTGGTGGGAGAATAAAGATGGGGAATAGGTAGTCTAGCAGTTATGAGCGTTGGACCAGTAACCGAAAAGTCATTGGTTTGAATCCCCTAGGTGAAAAAGCTGTCAACCTGCCCTTGAGCAAGGCAATTTACCTTGATTGATCCTGTAAGTTGCACTGAATAAGAGCGCCTGCTAAATGACTAAAATGCCAATGTAAATCATTAGAAAGGCAAAAGGGGAGGGGCTTACACAAAAGGCCAGAAATACAGAACCAGTCTAAAGTTTGGACACACCTACTCATTCAAGGGTTTTTCTTTATTTTTACTATTTTCTACATTGTAGAATAATAGTGAAGACATCATCACTATGAAATAACACATATGGAATCATGTAGTAAACAAAAAAGAGTTAAACAAATCAAAATATATTTTAGATTTTAGATTCTTCAAAGTAGCCACCCTTTGCCTTGATGACAGCTTTGCACACTCTTGGCATTCTCTCAACCAGCTTCACCTGGAATGCTTTTCCAACTGTCTTGAAGGAGTTCGCACATATGCTGAGCACTTGTTGGCTGCTTTTCCTTCACTCTGCAGTCCAACTCATCCCAAACCATCTCAATTGGGTTGAGGTTCACAGTGGGAACCACACATGCGGAGATCATCCATTCACGTACTCTGCGTCTCACAAAGACACGACAGTTGGAACCAAAAATCTCAAATTTGGACTTATCAGGCCAAAGGACAGATTTCCACCGGCCTAATGTCTATTGCTTATGTTTCTTGGCCCAAGAAAGTATCTTCTTCTTATTGGTGTCCTTTAGCAGTGGTTTCTTTGCAGCAATTTGACCATGAAGGCCCGATTCACACACTTTTAGTTGAACTCTGTGAAACATTTATTTGGACTGCAATTTCTAAGGCTGGTAACTCTAATAAACTTATCCTCTGCAGCAGAGGTAACTCTTGGTTTTCCTTTCCTGTGGCGGTCCTCATGAGAGCCAGTTTCATCATAGCGCTTGATGGTTTTTGTGACTGCACATGAATAAACTTTCAAAGTTCTTGAAATGTTCCGGATTGACTGACCTTCATGTCTTCAATTAATGATGGACTGTCATTTCTCTTTGCTTATTTAAGCTGTTCTTGCCATAATATGCACTTGGTCTTTTACCAAATATGGCTACCTTCTGTATTACCACCCCTACCTTGTCACAACACAACTGATTGGCTCAAACGTATTACGAAGGAAATAAATTCCACAAATGAACTTTTAACAAGACACACCTGTTAATTGAAATGCATTCCAGGTGACTACCTCATGAAGCTGGTTGAGAGAATGCCAAACGTGTGCAAAGCTGTCATCAAGGAAAAGGGTGGCTATTTTGATTTATTTTAACACTTTTCTGGTTACTATTTTTTTGAATGTCTTCTATTGTCTTGACTATTATTCTAAAATGTAGAAAATAGTAAAAAATAAAGAAAACCCCTTAAATGGGGCCTCCCAAGTGGCGCAGTGGTCTACGGCACTGTATCGCGGTGCTTGAGGTGTCACTACAGACCCGGGTTAATTCCCAGGCTGTGTCACAACCGGCCGTGACTGGGAGTCCCATACAATTGGCCTAGCGTTGTCTGGGTTAGGGGAGGGTTTGGCTCATCGTGATCTATCATCTCCTTGTGGCGGGCCGGGCGCTTGCAGGCTGACTTCGGTCGTCAGTTGAACAGTGTTTCCTCCAGCACGTTGGTGCGGGCGGGTGTTAAGAAGTGTGGTTTGGCGAGTCATGTTTCGGAGGACGCGTGACTCGACCTTCGCCTCTCCCGAGCCTGTTGGGGAGTGGCAACGATGAGACAAGATCGTAATTGGATATCATAAAATTGGGGAGAAAAAGGGACAAGAAATACAATTTTAAAAAATGTACCACAGTCAATGTCGAAATAGTGTTTTTAATGTATTCACATAATGTTTTGATGAACATTATGCTGTGCCTGATGAGGTTAGATGTTGTGTAACTGAGTCATGTGTTAAGGCGATATGTGTTGTTGTGATGGTCAGTGGAGGAAGAGGAGTGTGGATTAAGTTCTAGAGACAGTCAGCACAGTAAGCAGAGTCCTCTCCCACAGTCTGGACTGGACATTCTGTTTTAACACAGAAGTCTTGTTGTCTGGACAGCCACTGATGCATCAACACATCAGAGACTGCACACCGACGTGTCTTTGGACAGACAACACACACACACACACACACACACTCATTACACACCACATTAAATGAGAATGACGCAATGTGATAGAAGGAGGTTAGCTGTGGCTTCAGGGCCGAATCAGCCTACCCCTCCTCCCTAACACATGTCCACACACACACACACACACACACACACACACACACACACACACACACACACACCTTTTATTTCCTCTTTCCCTTCTGTTGTATGTATGATGTTTGTTTTTGTGTACGTCCGTAATATAGATTTCAGTGGCGTACACCTAGTGCATTCACATAGGCTTTGAGAACGTGTCTGTGCGTGCATGCATCCGTGCGTGTGTGTTTATTCCCTCCGAGTGTCATTTGTTTCCTTGAGGTGCGAGGGTGGGGGTATGTTAGTATGTGTTTTATGTGGTACTCACATTCCACATCTGTCACAGAGAGCAAACACTCAGTTGTCAGTGGCTGGCTGTTGTACATTCCTTGATTCCCATGTGTGCCTCAGCGTGGCGCTTGTCTTATCATCCAAACAGGCAAATAGCCAGCCTCTGATTTAGTCAACTGTATTGGAAGCTACAGAGAAAGGAGGGAGGGAGGGAGGGATGCACTATCAGCTGACAACTGTCCTCCAAGCTAGGCTAACCCTGCTCCTTCTCACGCGTGTGACGTCTCGTGGTGGCAGGGCCCATATGACTGGAGTTGATGTCCGCCCTCCATGCCGTCTCTGTGGGCGAAAGACAGACAGCAGTGGGCCGTCCTCACCCAGCCCGGGGGCAGACACAGCCAGGCCTCTACCCAGCACGGTGAACATATGCCTGGGGCTCCAGCGTTGCCCCTTTACTCCTCAGCTCCACCGACCAATCATAAAACTAGGTGCATCTCAAATGGCACCCTTTTCCCTGGTCAAAAGGTAGTGCACTATGTAGGGAATAGGGTGCCATTTGGGATGGAGCCACAACACTCATCTTAGAGAGGATGAGGGGGAGGGGCTGGTTGTCAATCTGATATCAAACCCTGAGGCAGACGGCTGTCAGGACTGCTGCCTTCCCTATTGTTATTCTGTCTCGTCCATCACAGATGCCCCATACGTACATACATACAGTATATCACAAAAGTGAGTACACCCCTCACATTTTTGTAAATATTTGAGTATATCTTTTCATGTGACAACACTGAAGAAATTACACTTTGCTACAATGTAAAGTAGTGAGTATACAGCTTGTATAACAGTGTCAATTTGCTGTCCCCTCAATATAACTCAACACACAGCCATTAATGTCTAAACCGCTGGTAGCAAAAGTGAGTACACCCCTAAGTGAAAATGTCCAAATTGGGCCCAAAGTGTCAATATTTTGTGTGGCCACCATCATTGTCCAGCACTGCCTTAACCCTCTTGGGCATGGAGTTCAGTTAAACCGCTGTATGGTCTTGGCCACCGTGCTGCAAGCTCAGTTTCAGGGTCTTGGCAATCTTCTTATAGCCCAGGCCATCTTTATGTAGAGCAACAAATCTTTTTGAGGTGCCATGTTGAACTTCCAGTGACCAGTCAGTCAGTATGAGGGAGTGTGAGAGCCATGACACCAAATGTAACACACCTGCTCCCCATTCACACCTGAGACCTTGTAACACTAACGAGTCACATGACACCGGGGAGGGAAAATGGCTAATTGGGCCCAATTTAGACATTTTCACTTAGGGGTGAAAAAGTTATATTTTGGTTTCATCTGACCATATGACATTCTCCCAATCTTCTTCTGGATCATCCAAATGCTCTCTAGCAAACTTCAGATGGGCCTGGACATGTACTGGCTTAAGCAGGGGGACACGTCTGGCACTGCAGGATTTGAGTCCCTGGCGGCATAGTGTGTTACTGATAGTAGGCTTTGTTACTTTGGTCCCAGCACTCTGCAGGTCATTCACTAGGTCCCCCCGTGTGGTTCTGGGATTTTTGCTCACCGTTCTTGTGATCATTTTGAGATCTTGCGTGGAGCCCCAGATCGAGGCAGATTATCAGTGATCTTGTATGTCTTCCATTTCCTAATAATTGCTCCCACAGTTGCTTTCTTCAAACCAAGCTGCTTACCTATTGCAGATTCAGTCTTCCCAGCCTGGTGCAGGTCTACAATTTTGTTTCTGGTGTCCTTTGACAGCTCTTTGGTCTTGGCCATAGTGGAGTTTGGAGTGTGACTGTTTGAGGTTGTGGACAGGTGTCTTTTATACTGATAACAAGTTCAAACAGGTGCCATTAATACAGGTAACGAGTGGAGGACAGAGGAGCACTCTTAAAGAGGTACTGGTCTGTGAGAGGTCTGTGAGAGCCAGAAATCCTGCTTGTTTGTAGGTGACCAAATACTTATTTTCCACCATAATTTGCAAATAAATTAATAAAAAACCCTACAATGTGATTTTCTGGATTTTTTAATTAATTTTGTCTGTCATAGTTGAAGTGTATCTATGATGAAAATTACAGGCCTCTCTCATATTTTTAAGTGGGAGAACTTGCACTATTGGTGGCTGACTAAATACTTTTTTGCCCCACTATACATACATACATACATACAAACATACATACATACATACATACATACATACATACATACATACATATATACATACACATAGCAACGATTAAAACATTCCCAAACCAGTGGTAGGCTTGATTACCAACAACGACGAGACGGCCTACAGGGAGAAGGTGAGGGCCCTGGGAGTTTGGTGTCAGGAAAATAACCTCACACTCAACGTCAACAAAACTAAGGAGATGATTGTGGACTTCAGGAAACAGCAGAGGGAACACCCCCCTATCCACATCGATGGAACAGTAGTGGAGAGGGTAGTAAGTTTTAAGTTCCTCGGCGTACACATCACAGACAAACTGAATTGGTCCACCCACACAGACAGCATCGTGAAGAAGGCGCAGCAGCGCCTCTTCAACCTCAGGAGGCTGAAGAAATTCGGCTTGTCACCAAAAGCACTCACAAACTTCTACAGATGCACAATCGAGAGCATCCTGTCAGGCTGTATCACCGCCTGGTACGGCAACTGCTCCGCCCACAACCGTAAGGCTCTCCAGAGGGTAGATAGGTCTGCACAACGCATCACCGGGGGCAAACTACCTGCCCTCCAGGACACCTACACCACCCGATGTCACAGGAAGGCCATAAAGATCATCAAGGACAACAACCACCCGAGCCACTGCCTGTTCACCCCGCTATCATCCAGAAGGCGAGGTCAGTACAGGTGCATCAAAGCTGGGACCGAGAGACTGAAAAACAACTTCTATCTCAAGGCCATCAGACTGTTAAACAGCCACCACTAACATTGAGTGGCTGCTGCCAACACACTGACTCAACTCCAGCCACTTTAATAATGGGAATTGATGTAAAATATATCACTAGCCACTTTAAACAATGCTACTTAATATAATGTTTACATACCCTACATTATTCATCTCATATGTCTACGTATATACTGTACTCTATATCATCTACTGCATCTTTATGTAATACATGTATCACTAGCCACTTTAAACTATGCCACTTTGTTTACATACTCATCTCATATGTATATGCTGTACTCGATACCATCTACTGCATCTTACCTATGCCGCTCTGTACCATCACTCATTCATATATCTTTATGTACATATTCTTTATCCCTTTACACTTGTGTGTATAATGTAGTAGCTTTGGAATTGTTAGTTAGATTACTCGTTGGTTATTACTGCATTGTCGGAACTAGAAGCACAAGCATTTCGCTACACTCGCATTAACATCTGCATGTGACATATAAAATTTGATTTGATTTGATTTGACATACATACATACATACATATATATATACACACATACATACACATACATACATTAATTTTGGCCAATGCCTCATGACAGAGCTGGTGTAATTGAGTCAGGTTTGTAGACCTCCTTGCTCGCACACACTTTTTCAGTTCTGCACACAAATGTTCTATAGGATTGAGGTCAGGGCTTTGTGATGTTCACTCCAATACCTTGACTTTGTTGTCCTTAAACCATTTTTCCACAACTTTGGGGTCATTGGGGTCATTGTCCATTTGGAAGACCCATTTGCGACCAAGCTTTGACTTCCTGACTGATGTCTTGACATGTTGCTTCAATATATCCACATAATTTCCCTATCTCATGATGCCATCTATTTTGTGAAGTGCACCAATCCCTCCTGGAGTAAAGCACCCCCACAACATGATGCTGCCACCCCTGTGCTTCACGGCTGGGATGGTGTTCTTCGGCTTGCAAGCATCCCCCTTTGTCCTCCAAACATAACGATGATCATTATGGCCAAACAGTTATATTTTTGTTTCATCAGACCAGAGGACATTTCTCCAAAAAGTACGATCTTTGTCCCCAAGTGCAGTTGCAAACCGTAGTCAGTTTTTTTATGGCGGTTTTGGAGCAGTGGCTTCTTCCTTGCTGAGCGTCCTTTTAGGTTATGTCGATATAGGACTTGTTTTACTGTGGATATAGATACCTTTGTACCTGTTTCCTCCAGCATCTTGACAAGGTCCTTTGCTGTTTTTCTGGGATTGATTTGCACTTTTCACACCAAAGTACGTTCATCTCTAGGAGACAGAACACGTCTCCTTCCTGAGCGGTATGTCGGCTGCGTGGTCCCATGGTGTTTATACTTGCGTACTATTGTTTGTACAGATAAACGTGGTACCTTCAGGCGTTTGGAAATTGCTTCCAAGGATGAACCAGATTTGTGGAGGTCTGCAATTGTTTTCTGAAGTCTTGGCTGATTTCTTATTATTTTCCCATGATGTCAAGCAAAAGAGGCACTGAGTTTGAAGGTAGGCCTTGAAATACATCCACAGGTACATCTCCAATTGACGTCAATTAGCCTGTCAGAAGCTTCTAAAGACATGACATAATTTTCTGGAATTTTCCAAGCTGTTTAATGGCACAGTCAACTTAGTGTATGTAAACTTCTGACCCACTGGAATTGTGATACGATGAATTATAAGTAAAATAATCTGTCTGTAAACAATTGTTGGAAAATGTATTGTGTCATGCACAAAGTAGATGTCCTAACCGACTTGCCAAAACTATAGTTTGTTCACAAGAAATGTGTGGAGTGGTTGAAAAACGAGTTTTAATGACTCCAACCTAAGTGTATGTAAACTTCTGACTTCAACTGTACATACATATGTCATCATACCTGTAATATATACTGAATAGCTAGTCTTCACTCGTTGTGTTATATTATATTGCAGGTCCTTGGCTTTGTGAGGACAGTGGTACTATGTACAAGGTCTCACCTCTTGATCTGCTGTTTGTTATGACGTACTGTATAGCAACCACCTAGAACCACCCATGTTTTAGCATCTACTACATTACCAAGCTCAGCTGTGACTTTGCGTAGATATGTCTTATGGGTCGTAATGTACCAGACAATCTCCTCTCTTTCAGAGGTGACCGTTGTTATGGGATCAATTTCCTTTTTTTTTCCAAGGTGTGTGTTATTGCGAGGTCAATCTCTTCTCTGTCTAAGGTGTGTGTTATTGTGTCCTGATATCTCCTCATCCTCCTTTCATATCCATGGTGTGTGTTGTAACAATGTGTTGCAGTACGCATGCTCAGGGCAGGTCTGGCGACCCAGAGATGATACTGATGATTGATCCTGGCGGTGGGATAAGTACCCAGCTCAGCACCGGCCCACTGAAACGCAGCCAGCTGGAAAATTAGAAATCTCTTCATCCCTGGTCCATTTGATATCCGGTATCATCTTCCCAGCTCGTACGGTGCAGGCCAGGCACTCCCCTCTCACAGCCAATAAATCTGTAATTAAATGATGTGTGTGTGTGTATACGTGAGCGCCCGGTGCACATACTTGAAGGATTAGCTCTGGCAGTGGGGTGATAGGATGTAGGGGGGTCGTGAAGGGGGATTGCTCACATGTCAAGCCCCCCCCCAAGCCCCCCCACCTTACCTCACACCTTACCCCCACCTCCCACCTTACCTCCCATCTCACACCTTACCTCACACCTCCCACCTTACCTCACAGCTTACATCCACCATACCTCATACCTTACCTCACATCTCACAAGATTTTTCCCACCCTACGTCACAGCTACCTCACACATTACTTCACACCTTACCTCCCACCTCACACCCCCACCTTACCTCACACCTCCCAACTTACCTCACACGTTACCTCCCCACTTTCACACCTTACCTCCCACCTTTCCTCACATCTCCCACATCTCACACCTTACCTCCCACACCTCACACCTCACCTCCCACCTTACCTCACACCTCCCACATCTCACATCTTACCTCCCACACCTCACACCTCACCTCCCACCTTACCTCACACCTTACCTCCCACACCTCACACCTTACCTCACGCCTTACCTCACGCCTTACCTCACTCCTTACCTCACTCCTTACCTCCCACACCTCACACCTTACCTCGCGCCTTACCTCACTCCTTACCTCCCACACCTCACACCTTACCTCACGCCTTACCTCACTCCTTACCTCACACCTTACCTCCCACACCTCACACCTTACCTCACGCCTTACCTCACTCCTTACCTCACGCCTTACCTACCAAACTCACTGGTAGTGAGAAGAGACAGAAAACGAAACATCAAAGGGTCTCTCATGATTGTTCTGAGTGTTTGTCTAACCCTGTTGTGTTGTTGTGTTCCATCCAGGCACCTCTGCCCAGGGCAACCCCCTCCTGGCCTCCCTGCCTGTCCCGGGACGGCCCCTGCAGCCTCACCTCGACCTCAAGCACTTCCTGCCTTTCAGGCTCAATGGATCGTCCCCCCTCAACCTCTTCCCTAACTTCAGCACAGTGAGTTACACAGCCCGGCATGGCACATCAACATCATCTAGTCATATCTACGTAACTCCCACACTGCTGGTGTGAACTCAAAATATCTTATGGTCTGTAAAATATTATGTTATTTTCATGAGCTTAAGATGTCTGAAAAAATAGGCTACTCAAAGTGCCTGATGCCATTACCTTAAATTCCTATATATCTGTTAGTATTATAGAGTCACGCCCACTTATGTGCAGACATTGTCAAAGGCTCCACCCACTGGACAGGTAGGGAACCAAGGTGACCAGAAGAATACAGTATCGGTTCTTGGGGGATTTAAGAGAAGGGAAGTAAAAGTGAAATTGTTAAGAGATTTGTAAATTCAAATATAGTTCATGTATTTTAACTGTACTCTAAGTTAAATGTACTCCAAATAGAAATAAGCACATATAATCATTTGAGAGTGTGGGAAGGGCTGTATGGAGGGGGTGGGAAGGGGATATATATTGACAATGTATGAAATTGAAATATGCTTTATTATCTACCATGGAAAAATGATACAAACAAATATAATTGAAAAGTAACTGTAACTGAGTAATGAGTTGAGTAGAATACAATTACATTATTTTCTTATTTGCATATTCTAACATGTTCTACTTTTGGAAGACCTCGACATCGCTGTTGTTTTGTATATATGTTGTTGTTGACTGTGTTGCTTTGAAAATCTTCAATAAAATGTTAGAAAGAAAGAATGCCGTACAGGGGAGGAGGGGTTGAGTGAGCTCACATTGAGTTGCTGACTGGGCGTCCAGGGATTCTGACGATGTGATATTCAACAACCATACTACTGTTTTAATGACAGTTTTATTGACCGTTGACCCCTCAGCCCCTCACGGTGCTAGACTTGTCTCCCGGTCCCACAGATGCTGGTTACAGCCTGTAGTCGTTGGAACTTTTCATTTCTCCTGGGCTTTGAGATATAATCGTTATTCCTAGAGTGTTTTCTCCCTCACCATCGTGGAAGATTTAATACCAGCAACCCAGAGACAAGCCCACCTATCTTTTGTTTTTAAACAGACCTATAAGCCACACAGGTTTACACACCTGCAGTCTGCTGGTTACATTGCTTCAGATGCTTCTGTGTCTAGAATTAAGAAATTGTGAGCGTCTGCTAAATGACTTAAATGTAAATGTAAATGTTGTGAGTTTTTGATCCTTCTCTTACAGACTGTGTGCGTGCGTGCGTGTGCATGTGCGTACGTGCGCGCGTGCGTTCACTACATGACCAAGAGTATGTGGACATCTGCTTGTCAAATATCTCATTCCAAAATCATGGGCAATAATATGGAGTTGGTCCCCCCTTTGCTGCTACAACAGCCTACACTCTTCTGAGAAGGCTTTCCACTAGATTTTTGAACATTTCTGTGGGGACTTGCTTCCATTCAGCCAATAGTGAGGTTGGGCACTGATGTTGGCCGATTAGGTCTGGCTCGCAATCAATGTTTCAATTCATATCAAAGGTGTTTGTTGGGGTTGAGGTCAGGGCTCTGTGCAGGCCAGTTAAGTTCTTCCACACCGATCTCTACAAACCATTTCTGTATGGACCTCGCTTTGTACAAGGGGGCATTGTCATGCTGAAACAGGAAAGGGCCTTCCCCAAACTGTTGCCACAACTTTGGAAGCAGAAAATAGTTTAGAATGTCATTGTATGATGTAGCATTAAGATTTCCCTTCACTGGAACTTAGGGGCCTAGCCCAAACCATAAAAAACAGCCCAAGACCATTATTCCTCCTCCACCAAACTTTACAGTTGGCACTATGCATTGGGGCAGGTAGCGTTCTCCAGGCAGCCGCCAAACTTAGATTCGTCTGTCAGACTGCCAGTTGGTGAAGTGTGATTCATCACCCTAGAGAACGTGTTTCCACTGTTCCAGCTGACGCTTGGTATTGGGCATGGTGATCTTAGTCTTGTGTGCGGCTGCTCGGCCATGGAAACCCATTTCATGAAGCTCCCGACTAACCGTTATTGTGCTGACGTTGCTTCCAGTGGCAGTTTGGAACTCGGTAATAAGTGTTTCCACTTAGCAGCTGAGCCATTGTTGCTCCAGCCCTTACAGTTGACCGGGGCAGCTCTAGCAGGGCAGAAATATGACAAACTGACTTGTTGGGAAGGTGGCGTCCTATGAGACACTGAAAGTCACTGAGCTCTTCAGTACAGGCCGTTCTACTGCCAATGTTTGTCTATGTAGATTGCATGGCAGTGTGCTTGATTTTATACCCCTGTCATAAACAGGTGTGACTGAAATAAGCCAAATCCACTCATTTGAATGGGTGCACACATACAGTGGGGCAAAAAAGTATTTAGTCAGCCACCAATTGTGCAAGTTCTCCCACTTAAAAAGATGAGAGAGGCCTGTAATTTTCATCACTTCAACTATGACAGACAAAATGAGAAAAAAAATCCAGAAAATCACATTGTAGGATTTTTTATTAATTGATTTGCAAATTATGGTGGAAAATCAGTATTTGGTCACCTACAAACAAGCAAGATTTCTGGCTCTCACAGACCTCTCACAGACCAGTACTTCTTTAAGAGGCTCCTCTGTCCTCCACTCGTTACCTGTATTAATGGCACCTGTTTGAACTTGTTATCAGTATAAAAGACACCTGTCCACAACCTCAAATAGTCACACCCCAAACTCCACTATGGCCAAGACCAAAGAGCTGTCAAAGGACACCAGAAACAAAATTGTAGACCTGCACCAGGCTGGGAAGACTGAATCTGCAATATGTAAGCAGCTTGGTTTCAAGAAATCAACTGTGGGAACAATTATTAGGAAATGGAAGACATACAAGACCACTGATAATCTCCCTCGATCTGGGGCTCCATGCAAGATCTCACCCCGTGGGGTCAAAATGATCACAAGAAGGGTGAGCAGAAATTCCAGAACCACACGGAGGGACCTAGTGAATGACCTGCAGAGAGCTGGGACCAAAGTAACAAAGCCTACCATCAGTAACACACTACGCCGCCAGGGACTCAAATCCTGCAGTGCCAGACATGTCCCCCTGCTTAAGCCAGTACATGTCCAGGCCCGTCTGAAGTTTGCTAGAGAGCATTTGGATGATCCAGAAGAACATTGGGAGAATGTCATATGGTCAGATGAAACCAAAATATAACTTTTTGGTCAAAATTAAACTCGTCGTGTTTGGAGGACAAAGAATGCTGAGTTGCATCCAAAGAACACCATACCTACTGTGAAGCATGGGGGTGGAAACATCATGCTTTGGGGCTGTTTTTCTGCAAAGGGACCAGGACGACTGATCCGTGTAAAGGAAAGAATGAATGGGGCCATGTATTGTGAGATTTTGAGTGAAAACCTCCTTCCATCAGCAAGGGCATTGAAGATGAAACGTGGCTGGGTCTTTCAGCATGACAATAATCCCAAACACACCGCCCCGGCAACGAAGGAGTGGCTTCGTAAGAAGCATTTCAAGGTCCTGGAGTGGCCTAGCCAGTCTCCAGATCTCAACCCCATTGAACATCTTTGGAGGGAGTTGAAAGTCCGTGTTGCCCAGCAATAGCCCCAAAACATCACTGCTCTAGAGGAGATCTGCATGGAGGAATGGGCCAAAATACCAGCAACAGTGTGTGAAAACCTTGTGAAGACTTACAGAAAACGTTTGACCTATGTGATTGCCAACAAAGGGTATATAACAAAGTATTGAGATGAACTTTTGTTATTGACCAAATACTTTTTTTCCAGAATAATTTGCAAATAAATTCATAAAAAATCCTACAATGTGATTTTCTGGATTTTTTTTCTCATTTTGTCTGTCATAGTTGAAGTGTACCTATGATGAAAATTTCAGGCCTTTCTCATCTTTTTAAGTGGGAGAACTTGCACAATTGGTGGCTGGCTAAATACTTTTTTGCCCCACTGTACATTTTGGCCATGCAGTGTATCAGAATGACTATTCATATTGACAACTACAATTTGCCTATATAGTGTACACTACCGGGGTCGCTTAGAAATGTCCATTAAAATAACATCAAATTGATAACAAATACAGTGTACTGTAGACATTGTTAATGTTGTTAATGACTATTGTAGCTGGAAACAGCCATTTTTTTAATGGAATATCTATATAGGCGTACAGAGGCCCATTATCAGCAACCATCACTCCTGTGTTCCAATGGCACGTTGTATTTGCTAATCCAAAATTATCATTTTAAAAGGCTAATTGGTCATTAGAAAACCCTTTTGCAATTATGTTAGCACAGCTGAAAACTGTGGGAGAGGTGAGACACAGAGTTCTGTGGTGCTGATTCACACAGTGGAAGGATGAGGAGCATGGGGAGAGGTGGAGGGTCTAAGAGCGTGCACGTGTCCTGTATCAGATGGTGGTCTGGGAGCGTGCACGTGTCCTGTATCAGATGGTGGTCTGGGAGCGTGCACGTGTCCTGTATCAGATGGTGGTCTGGGAGCGTGCACGTGTCCTGTATCAGATGGTGGTCTGGGAGTGTGCATGTGTCCTGCATCAGATGGTCATCTGGGAGTGTGCACGTGTCCTGTATCAAATGGTCATCTGGGACCATTCACGTGTCCTGTATCAGATGGTAGTCTGGGAGCGTGCACGTGTCCTGTATCGGATGGTGGTCTGGGAGTGTGCACGTGTCCTGTATCAGATGGTGGTCTGGGAGTGTGCACGTGTCCTGTATCAGATGGTGGTCTGGGAGTGTGCACGTGTCCTGTATCAGATGGTGGTCTGGGAGCGTGCACGTGTCCTGTATCAGATGGTGGTCTGGGACTGTGCATGTGTCCTGTATCAGATGGTGGTCTGGGAGTGTGCACATGTCCTGTATCAGATGGTCGTCTGGGAGCGTGCACGGGTCCTGTATCAGATGGTGGTCTGGGAGCGTGCATGTGTCCTGTATCAGATGGTGGTCTGGGAGTGTGCACATGTCCTGTATCAGATGGTCGTCTGGGAGCGTGCACGGGTCCTGTATCAGATGGTGGTCTGGGAGCGTGCATGTGTCCTGTATCAGATGGTGGTCTGGGAGTGTGCACGTGTCCTGTATCAGATGGTCGTCTGGGAGCGTGCACTTGTCCTGTATCAGATGGTCGTCTGGGAGCGTGCACTTGTCCTGTATCAGATGGTCGTCTGGGAGCGTTCACGTGTCCTTTATCGGATGGTCATCTGGGAGCGTTCACGTGTCCTTTGTCGGATGGTCATCTGGGAGCGTTCACGTGTCCTTTATCGGATGGTCATCTGGGAGCGTTCACTTGTCCTGTATCAGATGGTCATCTGGGAGCGTTCACTTGTCCTGTATCAGATGGTCATCTGGGAGCGTGCACTTGTCCTGTATCAGATGGTCGTCTGGGAGCGTTCACGTGTCCTTTATCGGATGGTCATCTGGGAGCGTTCACGTGTCCTTTATCGGATGGTCATCTGGGAGCGTTCACTTGTCCTTTATCGGATGGTCATCTGGGAGCGTTCACGTGTCCTTTATCGGATGGTCATCTGGGAGCGTTCACGTGTCCTTTATCGGATGGTCATCTGGGAGCGTTCTCTTGTCCTGTATCAGATGGTCATCTGGGAGCGTTCACGTGTCCTTTATCGGATGGTCATCTGGGAGCGTTCACTTGTCCTTTATCGGATGGTCATCTGGGAGCGTTCACTTGTCCTTTATCGGATGGTCATCTGGGAGCGTTCTCTTGTCCTGTATCAGATGGTCATCTGGGAGCGTGCATGTGTCCTGTATCAGATGGTCATCTGGGAGCGTTCACGTGTCCTTTATCGGATGGTCATCTGGGAGCGTTCTCTTGTCCTGTATCAGATGGTCATCTGGGAGCGTTCACGTGTCCTTTATCGGATGGTCATCTGGGAGCGTTCACGTGTCTATCGGATGGTCATCTGGGAGCGTTCTCTTGTCCTGTATCAGATGGTCATCTGGGAGCGTTCACGTGTCCTTTATCGGATGGTCATCTGGGAGCGTTCACTTGTCCTTTATCGGATGGTCATCTGGGAGCGTTCACTTGTCCTTTATCGGATGGTCATCTGAGAGCGTTCTCTTGTCCTGTATCAGATGGTCATCTGGGAGCGTGCATGTGTCCTGTATCAGATGGTCATCTGGGAGCGTTCACGTGTCCTTTATCGGATGGTCATCTGGGAGCGTTCTCTTGTCCTGTATCAGATGGTCATCTGGGAGCGTTCACGTGTCCTGTATCAGATGGTCATCTGGGAGCGTTCACGTGTCCTGTATCAGATGGTCATCTGGGAGCGTTCACGTGTCCTTTATCGGATGGTCATCTGGGAGCGTTCACTTGTCCTTTATCGGATGGTCATCTGGGAGCGTTCACGTGTCCTTTATCGGATGGTCATCTGGGAGCGTTCACGTGTCCTTTATCGGATGGTCATCTGGGAGCGTTCACGTGTCCTTTATCGGATGGTCATCTGGGAGCGTGCATGTGTCCTGTATCAGATGGTCATCTGGGAGCGTTCACGTGTCCTGTGTCGGATGGTCATCTGGGAGCGTTCACGTGTCCTGTGTCGGATGGTCATCTGGAAGCGTTCACGTGTCCTGTGTCGGATGGTGGTCTGGGAGCGTGCACGTGTCCTGTGTCGGATGGTCATCTGGGAGCGTTCACATGCCCTTTATCGGATGGTCATCTGGGAGCGTTCACGTGTCCTGTGTCGGATGGTGGTCTGGGAGCGTGCACGTGTCCTTTATAGGATGGTCATCTGAGAGCGTGCACGTGTCTTGTATCGGATGATGGTCTGGGAGCGTTCACGTGTCCTTTATCGGATGGTCATCTGGGAGCGTTCACTTGTCCTTTATCGGATGGTCATCTGGGAGCGTTCACTTGTCCTTTATCGGATGGTCATCTGGGAGCGTTCTCTTGTCCTGTATCAGATGGTCATCTGGGAGCGTGCACTTGTCCTGTATCAGATGGTCGTCTGGGAGCGTTCACGTGTCCTTTATCGGATGGTCATCTGGGAGCGTTCACGTGTCCTTTGTCGGATGGTCATCTGGGAGCGTTCACGTGTCCTGTGTCGGATGGTGGTCTGGGAGCGTGCACGTGTCCTGTGTCGGATGGTCATCTGGGAGCGTTCACATGCCCTTTATCGGATGGTCATCTGGGAGCGTTCACGTGTCCTGTGTCGGATGGTGGTCTGGGAGCGTGCACGTGTCCTTTATAGGATGGTCATCTGAGAGCGTGCACGTGTCTTGTATCGGATGATGGTCTGGGAGCGTTCACGTGTCCTTTATCGGATGGTCATCTGGGAGCGTTCACTTGTCCTTTATCGGATGGTCATCTGGGAGCGTTCACTTGTCCTTTATCGGATGGTCATCTGGGAGCGTTCTCTTGTCCTGTATCAGATGGTCATCTGGGAGCGTGCACTTGTCCTGTATCAGATGGTCGTCTGGGAGCGTTCACGTGTCCTTTATCGGATGGTCATCTGGGAGCGTTCACGTGTCCTTTGTCGGATGGTCATCTGGGAGCGTTCACGTGTCCTTTATCGGATGGTCATCTGGGAGCGTTCACTTGTCCTGTATCAGATGGTCATCTGGGAGCGTTCACTTGTCCTGTATCAGATGGTCATCTGGGAGCGTGCACTTGTCCTGTATCAGATGGTCGTCTGGGAGCGTTCACGTGTCCTTTATCGGATGGTCATCTGGGAGCGTTCACGTGTCCTTTATCGGATGGTCATCTGGGAGCGTTCACTTGTCCTTTATCGGATGGTCATCTGGGAGCGTTCACGTGTCCTTTATCGGATGGTCATCTGGGAGCGTTCACGTGTCCTTTATCGGATGGTCATCTGGGAGCGTTCTCTTGTCCTGTATCGGATGGTCATCTGGGAGCGTTCACGTGTCCTTTATCGGATGGTCATCTGGGAGCGTTCTCTTGTCCTGTATCAGATGGTCATCTGGGAGCGTTCACGTGTCCTTTATCGGATGGTCATCTGGGAGCGTTCACTTGTCCTTTATCGGATGGTCATCTGGGAGCGTTCACGTGTCCTTTATCGGATGGTCATCTGGGAGCGTTCACGTGTCTATCGGATGGTCATCTGGGAGCGTTCTCTTGTCCTGTATCAGATGGTCATCTGGGAGCGTTCACGTGTCCTTTATCGGATGGTCATCTGGGAGCGTTCACGTGTCCTTTATCGGATGGTCATCTGGGAGCGTTCTCTTGTCCTGTATCAGATGGTCATCTGGGAGCGTTCACGTGTCCTTTATCGGATGGTCATCTGGGAGCGTTCACTTGTCCTTTATCGGATGGTCATCTGGGAGCGTTCACTTGTCCTTTATCGGATGGTCATCTGAGAGCGTTCTCTTGTCCTGTATCAGATGGTCATCTGGGAGCGTGCATGTGTCCTGTATCAGATGGTCATCTGGGAGCGTTCACGTGTCCTTTATCGGATGGTCATCTGGGAGCGTTCTCTTGTCCTGTATCAGATGGTCATCTGGGAGCGTTCACGTGTCCTGTATCAGATGGTCATCTGGGAGCGTTCACGTGTCCTGTATCAGATGGTCATCTGGGAGCGTTCACGTGTCCTTTATCGGATGGTCATCTGGGAGCGTTCACTTGTCCTTTATCGGATGGTCATCTGGGAGCGTTCACGTGTCCTTTATCGGATGGTCATCTGGGAGCGTTCACGTGTCCTTTATCGGATGGTCATCTGGGAGCGTTCACGTGTCCTTTATCGGATGGTCATCTGGGAGCGTGCATGTGTCCTGTATCAGATGGTCATCTGGGAGCGTTCACGTGTCCTGTGTCGGATGGTCATCTGGGAGCGTTCACGTGTCCTGTGTCGGATGGTCATCTGGAAGCGTTCACGTGTCCTGTGTCGGATGGTGGTCTGGGAGCGTGCACGTGTCCTGTGTCGGATGGTCATCTGGGAGCGTTCACATGCCCTTTATCGGATGGTCATCTGGGAGCGTTCACGTGTCCTGTGTCGGATGGTGGTCTGGGAGCGTGCACGTGTCCTTTATAGGATGGTCATCTGAGAGCGTGCACGTGTCTTGTATCGGATGATGGTCTGGGAGCGTTCACGTGTCCTTTATCGGATGGTCATCTGGGAGCGTTCACTTGTCCTTTATCGGATGGTCATCTGGGAGCGTTCACTTGTCCTTTATCGGATGGTCATCTGGGAGCGTTCTCTTGTCCTGTATCAGATGGTCATCTGGGAGCGTGCACTTGTCCTGTATCAGATGGTCGTCTGGGAGCGTTCACGTGTCCTTTATCGGATGGTCATCTGGGAGCGTTCACGTGTCCTTTGTCGGATGGTCATCTGGGAGCGTTCACGTGTCCTGTGTCGGATGGTGGTCTGGGAGCGTGCACGTGTCCTGTGTCGGATGGTCATCTGGGAGCGTTCACATGCCCTTTATCGGATGGTCATCTGGGAGCGTTCACGTGTCCTGTGTCGGATGGTGGTCTGGGAGCGTGCACGTGTCCTTTATAGGATGGTCATCTGAGAGCGTGCACGTGTCTTGTATCGGATGATGGTCTGGGAGCGTTCACGTGTCCTTTATCGGATGGTCATCTGGGAGCGTTCACTTGTCCTTTATCGGATGGTCATCTGGGAGCGTTCACTTGTCCTTTATCGGATGGTCATCTGGGAGCGTTCTCTTGTCCTGTATCAGATGGTCATCTGGGAGCGTGCACTTGTCCTGTATCAGATGGTCGTCTGGGAGCGTTCACGTGTCCTTTATCGGATGGTCATCTGGGAGCGTTCACGTGTCCTTTGTCGGATGGTCATCTGGGAGCGTTCACGTGTCCTTTATCGGATGGTCATCTGGGAGCGTTCACTTGTCCTGTATCAGATGGTCATCTGGGAGCGTTCACTTGTCCTGTATCAGATGGTCATCTGGGAGCGTGCACTTGTCCTGTATCAGATGGTCGTCTGGGAGCGTTCACGTGTCCTTTATCGGATGGTCATCTGGGAGCGTTCACGTGTCCTTTATCGGATGGTCATCTGGGAGCGTTCACTTGTCCTTTATCGGATGGTCATCTGGGAGCGTTCACGTGTCCTTTATCGGATGGTCATCTGGGAGCGTTCACGTGTCCTTTATCGGATGGTCATCTGGGAGCGTTCTCTTGTCCTGTATCAGATGGTCATCTGGGAGCGTTCACGTGTCCTTTATCGGATGGTCATCTGGGAGCGTTCACTTGTCCTTTATCGGATGGTCATCTGGGAGCGTTCACTTGTCCTTTATCGGATGGTCATCTGGGAGCGTTCTCTTGTCCTGTATCAGATGGTCATCTGGGAGCGTGCATGTGTCCTGTATCAGATGGTCATCTGGGAGCGTTCACGTGTCCTTTATCGGATGGTCATCTGGGAGCGTTCTCTTGTCCTGTATCAGATGGTCATCTGGGAGCGTTCACGTGTCCTTTATCGGATGGTCATCTGGGAGCGTTCACGTGTCCTTTATCGGATGGTCATCTGGGAGCGTTCTCTTGTCCTGTATCAGATGGTCATCTGGGAGCGTTCACGTGTCCTTTATCGGATGGTCATCTGGGAGCGTTCACGTGTCCTTTATCGGATGGTCATCTGGGAGCGTTCTCTTGTCCTGTATCAGATGGTCATCTGGGAGCGTTCACGTGTCCTTTATCGGATGGTCATCTGGGAGCGTTCACTTGTCCTTTATCGGATGGTCATCTGGGAGCGTTCACTTGTCCTTTATCGGATGGTCATCTGGGAGCGTTCTCTTGTCCTGTATCAGATGGTCATCTGGGAGCGTGCATGTGTCCTGTATCAGATGGTCATCTGGGAGCGTTCACGTGTCCTTTATCGGATGGTCATCTGGGAGCGTTCTCTTGTCCTGTATCAGATGGTCATCTGGGAGCGTTCACGTGTCCTGTATCAGATGGTCATCTGGGAGCGTTCACGTGTCCTGTATCAGATGGTCATCTGGGAGCGTTCACGTGTCCTTTATCGGATGGTCATCTGGGAGCGTTCACTTGTCCTTTATCGGATGGTCATCTGGGAGCGTTCACGTGTCCTTTATCGGATGGTCATCTGGGAGCGTTCACGTGTCCTTTATCGGATGGTCATCTGGGAGCGTTCACGTGTCCTTTATCGGATGGTCATCTGGGAGCGTGCATGTGTCCTGTATCAGATGGTCATCTGGGAGCGTTCACGTGTCCTGTGTCGGATGGTCATCTGGGAGCGTTCACGTGTCCTGTGTCGGATGGTCATCTGGGAGCGTTCACGTGTCCTGTGTCGGATGGTGGTCTGGGAGCGTGCACGTGTCCTGTGTCGGATGGTCATCTGGGAGCGTTCACATGCCCTTTATCGGATGGTCATCTGGGAGCGTTCACGTGTCCTGTGTCGGATGGTGGTCTGGGAGCGTGCACGTGTCCTTTATAGGATGGTCATCTGAGAGCGTGCACGTGTCTTGTATCGGATGATGGTCTGGGAGCGTTCACGTGTCCTTTATAGGATGGTCATCTGGGAGCGTGCACGTGTCCTGTGTCGGATGGTGGTCTGGGAGCGTGCACGTGTCCTTTATAGGATGGTCATCTGGGAGCGTGCGTGTATCTTGTATCGGATGATGGTCTGGGAGCGTTCACGTGTCCTTTATAGGATGGTCATCTGGGAGCGTGCGTGTATCTTGTATCGAATGATGGTCTGGGAGCGTTCACGTGTCCTTTATAGGATGGTCATCTGGGAGCGTGCACGAGACTTTCCAAGTGAAAGGCTCCCTCTGTGTGTGATCACCGGCAGACCACCACCCACAGCCACCCAGGAAGCCCGGTGAGAAAACCTGCCTAGCCAATCACAAAACCAGGGAGTAAACTAGCCAACCAGTCAGAGCAGCAGTATTAGTAGTAGTAACAGCTGCATTATTCATACAACCTGCCTTCCAGCACAGAAAAAAACACACCACCAGAAAACGACAGTATCACCACACTATGAAGTCGTCTATGAACCACTACTTCTCTAGCATACAGCTAGCAGATGTGCTACATAGCCTTTCGCTTGCCACCACCTCCCTAGAATTCAACCAGCCTTCAAGAGTTAATAACAGCAAAAGACACCCACCTCAGACTTCTGGCACAGAATAATTATACTATAGCGGCTATGTGACCTAGCTAATATAACACACAGCAGACCAATACAGCTATGGCATTAATCACCAGGACCCTTCCCCCTCTTCCAGTCTCACCTTTCCGCTTTCCTATGATGTGTCCTAAATGACACCCTATTCCCAGTTTAGTGCACTACTGGCCCTGGTCAAAAGTAGTGCACTACATAGGGAATAGGGTCTAATTTGGGACTCTAGCCCCAGTCTCAATGGTGACATTCAGGTTCTCTGGGGCCCGGTGAGGCAGAGGCACACGTTGTTCGAGGCGTGTGCAGGGGGAAGATGAATGCACCTGTCTCACGAGCTAAATAGACCCCAGTCTCCCCCTGCACCTCAATCATCGTTTCAGCTGCGGCCCGCCATGAGATAGCTCCTGTCTGCAGAGGGGGAGGGGGGAGAGAGGAAGTGGGCAATAGGTGCATTTATACCGGCCTGTTCAGGATGGCTGCGGGCGAACAATGGCCACATTCTCTCAGCTCCCTAAAACAAATAGTTGTGTGCGGCGTACCCTGTGAAGGTGGCCAGAGGGCCCAGTGTAGAGGAGCTCTGTTTCCATGACACAGTTTTGGCTTCGGAAGGGAAAGGTTAGTTGCTCCCCGAGGTAGCAGCACTGCACCGCGTTGTTTAAGGAGCCAGAATAGAGGGGTGTAGGGTTACCCTTGAGGGAACAGAGGGTAAGCAGTGTTGCACAGGGTGGAGGTTGTAAGACAGGTGCTTTTAAGGTTGTTTCTATTCCACACCCCACCACACCTGGCCTTTTGAAAACAGATGATTTAGAGTCAACACAGAAACAGAGCTGTGTGTGTGTGTGTGTTCATGCCTGTGTGTGTATTGAGGGGCAGCCATTGTTTAGTGTTGTGTATCAGACAATAGCCAGTGCCATCCACACACACTGCCACTGTTGTGAAGTGATGCCGGGGAAGACGTATATCTGGTTACAGATTGTAACATGGCTTGCCCAGCACTTTGTTCCAACCCAGACCTCCACAGCGGGCACCGCCACCCCCCACCTCCCTCTCTGTCTCTGAGGAGAGGGCAGCGCGGGGCGAGCCAGACGCCAGGCTGGGGAAGGATCCAGGGTGATTGTTATATTTGATACCGTGCTGATGGGGGGGCCACACTGAAATCAGCTGTCGTCATGCAATCCAGCCATTCTAATCAAGCCCAGAGCAGTCCCTCTGGCTCTGGCCCCACACCCCCTATCAGCTGTGATGGGGAGAGAATATCTTCCCTCTTTCATGAATCTCTGCAGGCTTTAGGCACGTAGACAGTAAAAGTCATGTGACCTGTCATCTATATTGTCTGCCCAAAGTCCCTTTCTCGAGGTTCTTCCCACTATACTGCCCTGGATCAGAGCTCGCATGCCGTTGCATCCTCAGGCTGACGTTAGCTGCGTCTCCAATTCTCCATGCAGTTTTGTTGTGGTCAAACCCAGTGGATTTATAGGGGTATCAGGGGTTTGAGGTCGCGGATGGACTGATAGATTTAGCCCCTGGTCTCCTGTCTGTCCTGCAGATGGACCCGGTGCAGAAGGCGGTGATCAACCACACGTTTGGCGTCCCTCAGCCACTCAAGAAGAAACAGATCATCTCCTGTAACATCTGTCACCTGCGCTTCAACTCCCCGGTAAGAGAGAGTGTGTGTGTGTGTGTGTGTGTGTGTGTGTGTGTGTGTGTGTGTGTGTGTGTGTGTGTGTGTGTGCGCGTGTGTGTGTTTGTCTGCATGACTGTGAGAGGGAAAGGGAGAAAAGAGAGAGAGAGGGATTAAGAGAGAAGGAAAGTGAGTTGCAGACTTTAGTTGGTAGGTTTGACAATTAGAAGAAATCTACATTTATTTGTTCCTTCCAGCTATCTTCTTTAATGTTTTAAGAAAATAAAGCCGTTCCAAATTACCTGAGCTCTTATCATCCTCACTGACTCACAGCAGCTTATCTGTGGCGGCTGATAGGGAGTCCAGTCGGGCTCTGAGCGTGCATGCGTGTGTTTGTGTGTGTGTATCCACACGCTCGTGCGTGTGTTCCTCTGTGTGAAATGTTCTTATTATTCAATCGGAAGGTATTCATCTGCTTTTCTGTATTCCTGGATATCTGAAGTGGTGTGTGTGGGTGTGTGAGTGTACTGCGATAGGTTGTATTGGTGCGAGGGATTAGACAGCAGGGAAAGCTTCCGTTTATCAGCAAAGAGCAGAAACAATCACGAGCCCAGGCAGGAGCCAACATTCTCAACTCCTCTCTTGATTTCTCCCATTCCTGCCACCTCAAAACACACACACACACACACACACACACACACACACACACACACACACACACACACACACAGTCACACAGTCACACAGTCACATACACACAGTCGCATAAACAAACAACCAATGAAATGGGATGTCTTAAACACACAAACACCTAAGAGTTGGGCAAAGGCTGATTTTTTTAAAACTCTCTTTCTCCCTGTCCCTCTCTCTCTCGCTCTCTCACTTACGCATACACACAGAGGAACACACAAATACTGTTTCACACACACACATCCTCTGGAGACTTGATCTTCAAAGAGGAGCAGAGACACAGAAGAGGGTGAGCTGAGGCTGAGGGGGAAAGGAAAGCAGAGTAGACAGTGGCAGGCGTTCTCTCCAGGCTTCACACGGCAGAGCAAATCCCATTCCCATCCTCCCTCCGTACAACACGAGCTACAGCTGGAGAGAGGTGTCAGGTCTGGGGGTCTGAGGTGGGGGGGGGTGAGAAGACAGGGGGGCACGGAGCTATTATAGGGAGGAGGAAAACTTCCTCAGTCAAACTGTAAATAAACTTTCAATGGAAAATTATATAAGTATTTATTAGCGGTATATTGTATACTATTTACTATTAGATATTGTTTATTAGCTCCACGTTCTGTAATGTGTATTTGAAATATAAAAAAATGTTCGTTGTGAACGTACATTCGATGTAGCACATTGAATCGTCAGATAGTGATCGAGACAGAAGCCTTATTTAGAGAATGTGGAATAAAGAATATATTCAACTTCTAAAGCGCTTGTCATGACAGAAAGAGTCTCAAAGCCTGCATTCATGTCTGGTAGTGTGACATGACAGTCAGTGCCTTTTAAAATGCTAAGTGCTCATGCTAATGTTCATTTCACACTCCCTGTGTCTCCCTGTCTCTCTGTGTGTCTCGTACTGTATGGCTCGGAGTTGGACTGGAGAACGAAGAACGTAACGGGGGCTGAAAGAGAGCAGAGCTGATTTGTCACAGCACAATAATCTCATAAGCATTTTCACGGCCGATCAGTCAGACGACATGGTGAAATATTATAGTCCAAGTAATGTTTAAAGAAGTGTTGATGGCTGCTGTTGGTTTATTTATAGCCAGAGCTCCCGACACAGAACGGTAGGTACATCATTTGGTTTGTTAATATTGTACACAGTGTACATATTTAACTACATATAGCCAAAGAGCATGGTTCTGATGGATCTGATCTGCCTTGGTTTTTACTTTTACCCACATTGCTTTGCTGTCATATGAGACGTGTGTGTGTGTGTGTGTGTGTGTGTGTGTGTGTGTGTGTGTGTGTGTGTGTGTGTGTGTGTGTGTGTGTGTGTGTGTGTGTGTGGTACCATGGCTATTAAGGTTATTATGGAGGCTGAGGCAGTTGAGAGAAGATACAAAACCCAAAAGGAGCACCAGTGTGTTGTATTCATTCTAATGAGAAGGTCTCATTGTGTGAGAGAAGCTTAATTGAACAGGGTGAGTCACTTCCACGCTTCTCTCCAGCATTTAGGATTCCTTCATTGGCTTGCCCATCAAAGTAGAACCCACTCTTTCTCTTCATTCTAATTTCTTCCCCACAATTCATTTCAGGTCTATTTGCGGCTTGGGTTATTTTATTACTTATTTGCATTTATATGGCAAGGTAGGAAATTCTTTGAATTCTAAAGAGGAGCTGGATTGAGAGACGGCTGTGAGTTGATCATTATGAGTTCATGACAGAGCAGAACAGCAAGAGTGAGGAATGCATTTACTTGATCAATTCTGAGCTAACTATTTGTCTTGCTGTTTGTACATTAGCCTTGATATTTCAGTTACCATTGTTTCAGCCAATCAGCACCCAGGAGCAAAATGATTAAATACTGTATATATATTTTTTTATCGGTTTGGTGCAATTTTCATTTTCAACTCTTAGTACAAAAGCTCATCAAAATGTACAACACACAAAATCATACAGTCACTTTTTCGCCAAACTTAATCAGTGTTTCATCTAGAAATAAATGTTTCCCATTTCCATACATCTATATATGAAGTAATTTCACAATGCAATGCTCACATTACTTTTGATATGATTCTCTTCTCTTTTGTAAAAATATATTTTACTATTACTTAATCCGTTTGGTAAACCTATAGATTTGACATGGGTACTGGTTTGTCTGCTACAGATTTAGAGAACAACAATAGATAATGAAAATGTACGTCTCTAAAGTAGAAACATAAATAGTATGATATATACTCGAATGTACTACTATGATGATGACTAATGATTTTACATCACAGTAAAAAAAGTCTGATCCAATATTGACAAGATCAAGAGAAATACTGTTTGTAATGAATCAAATCCAAGTTTATTGGTCGTGTACACATATAAGCAGATGTTACAGCAGGTGCAGTGAAATGCTCGCATTTCTTGCTCCTACAATGCAGTAATACAATATCAATACAATACCAATACAATACCAATACAATATCAATACAATATCAATACAATATCAATACAATACCAATACAATATCAATACAATATCAATACAATACCAATACAATATCAATACAATACCAATACCAATACAATACAATATCAATACAATACCAATACAATATCAATACAATATCAATACAATACCAATACAATATCAATACAATACCAATACAATATCAATACAATACCAATACAATACCAATACAATACAATATCAATACAATATCAATAAAATATCAATACAATACCAATACAATATCAATACAATACCAATACAATACCAATACAATATCAATACAATATCAATACAATACCAATACAATACCAATACAATACAATATCAATACAATACCAATACAATACCAATACAATATCAATACAATACCAATACAATATCAATACAATATCAATACGCAAATCATCCAGAAAGTCCAAAACAAGAAAGAAATGCATCCCCAGAATGAAGTTGCTCTGGTCTTTTTGACACTGGCTGACACAGTTCTGTAACACCCCAGTGGGATTCGAACCCACAACTCTGGTGTTGCTTGTGCCATGCTCTTATGAACTAAGCCATGTCCAGGAACACTACAATACATGTAAAAAATATTTAAAAAACATTACTGTAAAGTACAATACACGATTACAATACAGATGGAAGATGTATGATTGCCATCCGTCTAAGTGTACCACCCTCCTTCAGGGCCTCGAGGAGGCAAATAACATCAATCCAGACCAGGCTTCGATTCGCCATACCGAAAGGTTTTTCCCCAGGTGTGTGAATAATCAGGATATTTACTGCGATTTCGATGAGAACCTATGGCCCAAGTGCTCAAGACAGTCTTCATGCAAACTAGTTCCCTGCTAAACCCAATCTTTCTGTCGTTTATTTCATTTGTTACATTGTGATATATGTCTTTAAGGATCACACCTTTGATCACACGTGGGATAGAAATGATGGAAATTTGATGTTCAGTCAATTTTAATCGGCAGCGCAAGTGTATTGCCTAACGTGAAAACAGCGTAATGTACTGTAATTTACATACTACATTCAAATAACATTTTTTTCTATTGGATTCACTGGTAGTTAAAATAACTACATTGAGAAGACATCATTATGTTGTGTTTAGGTGATTAAACTAATGTGGGGGGTGTGGGGGGTCTGTATGTGTTTGTGGGGTCATGCAACGCTTGCTAGTCATGTATCCTTCTTTGTAGTCATCTCTCCAACAAGACTGAGTTGGTGATAGTCCAATACAGGTCTCAGCTTCATCTGTGTACATTTTAATGAGAGATCTCTGTATCGATTCATCTGCTATTTCTATTTGCTCTGATAGCAGGGGGATTTGCCCATGGATTGAGCTGGGTCATGAGAATTATTACAATGTGAAGGTCAAATGTGCAGCAGGGTGTGTATGTCCTTTTTTGGAGAATGTATGTGTGTGTTTTGAGTGTGTCTGAGAATGTGACAGAGTGTGTGTGTTCTCTGTTGGGTGTGTGTGCAGTTAATTTGTGTGTGCACATGTGTGCACAGTATGCTTGGTATGTAGTGTGTTGTGTTTGTGTGGTGTGTGCGTGCGTGCGTGCTGTTTGCAGGGTCTGTCTCAGTGTGCCTATTTAATATTCTGATTGTCGAGATGGGATCCTGTCTCCTTTTTGCACATTACACATGCAATTATACCTCTGGCCTCCCACTGTGCCAGTGCTCTTATCAGGTAGGAACAGACTCTCTCCTCCACACAGGCAGCAGTGTGTGTTGGTGTGTGTGTGTGTTCATACATGTGTCAGACCTGGGTTCAAATACGTATTTGAATATTTGTTATTTAAATAATTATTTTCTGTGTATTTGAATATTTTCAAATAATGTGGCCCGAATCAACTACTTCCATTTAAAAGTATTTTCAAATAATGTTCTATAAATAGCCTATTACAAATGCCTGGGTTAAATGCATGGGAGTGTATTTCAGTCAGTGTATTGGAGTAAATACTTTCCACGGGTAAATACTTTCCAAATACTTTCCAAGGGTATTTCCAAATACATTCCAATATTCAACTACTTGTCTTTTCGAATAAAAAATCTAAATATTCACTTCCAAGTGTCTTTGAAAGTAACTGAAATGTCCTAAATAGTATTTGAACCCAGGTCTTGTGTGTGTGTGTGTGTGTGTGTGTGTGTGTGTGTGTGTGTGTGTGTGTGTGTGTGTGTGTGTGTGTGTGTGTGTGTGTGTGTGTGTGTGTGTGTGTGTAAAGATGAAAATGTCATCTCAATTTTTGCAGAGGTACTGTATATTTGAGTGTTTTTAAAAGTGCATGTCTTACAGCAATATATGGATAAGTGCTACTGCTAACCTTCCTGTGGTGTTTCTGCTCTCTGTGGGGTCCCTTCCAGAACCAGGCAGAAGCACACTATAAGGGGCATAAACATGCCCGGAAGCTGAAAGCCATGGAGGCCCAGAAGAACCGTCAGCGTCGACTTGGGGAAGCCACGTCCACAGGCAGGGAGAGAGACCGGGAACGAGACCGAGAACGGGACAGGGAGAGGGCTAAGACTGCTGCAACTGTTACACTTCCGACTGAGACCCTCCCCGCACTCATGGACACAGGCCCGATGGAGGCAACGAGTAAGTAAACTGATAGTGAGAGGGAGAAAAGGGAAGAACAGAAACCTACCAATATTCACTCTGTGTAGATGATCTTTCTTTCAATGTTTCTCTCCTTTTTCTGTTGATGTTTTCTGCTTTTCCCCTTTACTCTTCTCCATCCTACCTCTTATCCATCTACTCTCTTTCCATCACTTTCCACCTCTAATCCCTCTTTCTTCCTTTCATCCGTCTTCTCTCCTCCCATCTTCCTCCTCCTCCATCCCTCTTCCTTCATCTCATCCCTTTCCCTCCATCCTTCTCTCATCTCTTCCGGTACTTTGTCAATATTATTTCTTGATGCTACCCTGTCCCTCCCTCCCTCCCTCCCTCCCTCCCTCTCTACTGTGTTATTTCATGTCTGCTGTTTAAAGTCTAACAACAGGAGGGCCTGTCCCACACATACACTGCGATCAGGAACATGGGTATGAGAGGATAGGACGGCGGTGCCCCCAAACATCCAATCGTAACCCCCTGTGGTCTCCAGGCCCCTCCCAGCTGGGCCTTATATCCAATCTGTCCCCCACGGTGGTGGTGGATGGTGGCTCTGAGCCTGGGGGATTGTTTGCTTACCCCCAACGTTCTCAATTTACTCTCCCTGCACCCTCTGTTTGCCCTGCTTGTAGAGAAAGGCCTGGTCCCTGTACAGGAGTTCCTAAAGAGTTCTGTGAAGTCAGGGAATGATCTGACTGCAGCACACTTATATAATCGGTGTCCCAAATGGCACCCTATTCTCTATGTAGTGCACTATTTTTGACTGGTCAAAAGTAGCACACCACATAGGGAATAGGGTGCTATTTGGGACGTAGGCATACTGTTTGTGACATGAGAGAAATCCCCCACAATAGACCCGACTAGACTATGGATGTATCTCCTGAGTCTGAGACCAATATATGTAAATGTAGCCGTGCTCTTTTGATGAAGTCAGTAGAGAGCATCCATTACCCCATTACATTACATGATTGATCCCATTTAAATTCAGAAGCCCTGTTTATCCATCTGTAGCGATGGGACTCGAGGATCTGTTTGCTAGACTAGTTTCCTCCTCTATCCTGTATATCCCGTCTTCATCCCTCCCTCCCTCCATCTATCCCTTCACCATTCTGTCCTGAAAAATATTACTGTTAAGACCTGCATTTCAAACGAGTTTCTTTCTGATGCTAGAGGGAATAATAGTGAGGAGTGATAGGAAGGTATCAGGGTGAAGTGAGGTGTGGGTTGGGAGAGAGTCTACACTTTACTTTCCCCCAGCGCCCCTCTCTCTCTCTCTCTGAGAAACTGGACAAAGGAATGGGAGCAAGATAACGCTCTCACTCATCAAATCTAATATAAATATTCTATCATCGTAGAGAGAGGTCTGAAAGGTGGGTTGCAGCGGCAGGGACGAAAAGAGTAGAAAATGAGAGAAGATGAAATGACTGAAAGGTAGAGAGAGAGATGGGGTAGAGGAGAGGGGGAACAAGAGAGGCGGTGGAAAGAGAAAGTAGATAAGCTGTGCCTGTTTTTTTAATGTTGTCAACCATTTTACAGTTCTGAGGCAATTTTTGCAATGAGGTACGCTCTTTAATAAGCCACATTGTGTGATTGGCCCGATGTGAAATTGAAATGCAGCAGAGCGAGCCAGTGGCGGCGAGCGCTACAATGCCAAGCTGTAATTGGGGAACACTCAAAATTAACACTGAAATGATCTCTGTCTGTCATCAAACTCAGCATGACAGGTGCCAATCGGACTAAAATGCCCGTGTTGTCACCCATTGAGAACCAATCAAGGAATCGATTCCATCATATCCACACTAGTCGACTTTACAGACATTGCCATTGGATGCAATTAGTAGAAATCCCATGCAGCTGTGTTACAAGTTAGAACACTGGCATGTGTCATGTAACCTACACCTCGATTAGACTGATATAAAGGATGATTATTATTTTGTTGAATGATTTTCCACTTGAAAAAGAGAGCGAGAGAGAGGTCGGCATACTGGTGCCTAGAGACACTGGGCCCGGCATCGTCAATGACAACCATCAAGCACCTCCGCGTTTGATTGACTCTTTTGTTGAAGCTGTCTCCAAGGGGAACAAGACTCAGACGTCTAATGATGAAATATAGTGTGGATTTCCCTTGAGGAAGTTGTCCATTTTCTTTAAGAGTGTCACGGACTAGTGATTCTAGACAAGCTGGTGTGTGTGTGTGTGTGTGTGTGTGTGTGTGTGTGTGTGTGTGTGTGTGTGTGTGTGTGTGTGTGTGTGTGTGTGTGTGTGTGTGTGTCTTCCACACTGCTGGTTTAATGAACATGGTGGTGAGGTCTCAGCACTGCTCTAATCAGAATATTAATATAGCTACTAGCTCTATGACAACAGTCAGCTTTGTCATGTAGTCAATACCCTCTGACGCTACAGTTTACAGATACAGTATTCAGATACTGCACGGTTTACAGTCTGAGCCCTACACACTGATTTAATTGGACTGTTCTGCCTTTCCATGGTCAAATAAGCGAGTGACTCGCAACAAGACATCGATCTGAACATCGATTCTTTGCAGGAGAGGGATTTGTAGCCCTCCACTCCTCAGACAGTGTGGGGCTCTTCACTGCCAATACACTGGCCTTAGAGCTGGCAGCCAGCGTTGGGGTGACAGTCACTTCAGTCAGCCAGTCAGGGAACGTTTGGAATGAGTGAGGAGGACACGGACTGACAAAAGGTTTGTGCCCAAAGATGCATCTGTGTCGTGCTACTCTGCAGCATCACTGCCATGGTTGTTTTTCTTTCTGAGACATTTGAGGAAGTAAGGGTACTATTTGATTTTGAGTTGTTGGACGTTTCAAAGTCAAGCTGTATCATGTTTTACATATATCTGTATAATGTGCACCAATGTGGGAAGAACTTACCAGAAGTTCCTACAGAGTTAGTCCTTATACAGTGCATTTAGAAAGTATTTATAGAGCCCCACAGTAAAACCTAGTGGTCAAACAGGGAAATGGTTCCATTCGTTTTTCCACCATTCATTTTCCCATAGGGAGTAAAAAAAAATCATGATAAACACTATTATTGCACACAAAGTGAATCCATGCAACTTATTATGTGACTTTTAAGCACATTTTTACTCCTGAGCTTATTTAGGCTTGCCATAACAAAGGGATTGAATACCTATTGACTCAAGACATTTTTACTTTTCATTTTTAATGAATTTGTAAACATTTCGCTGAGAAATGAGAAATTCAACTGAGAAATGATGGGGTATTGTGACACAAAATCTAAATGTAATCCATTTTAAATTCAGGCTGTAACACAACAAAATGTGGAAAAGGGTAAGGGGTGTGAATACTTTCTGAAGGCACTGTAAGTGAACAGCGATACGATACCTTAAACATTCCTGCTCAGAATAAAACCCTTCATGAGTTTAAGGCGTCTGGCGTCTGATGAGGGACTAATTCCCACAAGCCTCTGTCCTCCTCTCTGGGCCTCCTGCTAAATCCATTGATCACTATCCCTCCCCCCCCAGAGTCTTCTCAGGTGGCCCGATCTTTGTCTTTCACATAAGCCCAGGATCATACCAATCCCCTGCTGGAGGGGGGACCTGAATCTCCCAGAGGCCAGTCTCGCATTACATTACAGAGAGGAAGGATTGTCTAATCTCAGCCTTCTAGGGTTCCTTCTCCTCCGGAAGGAGAACGATAAGGAAGAGCCCTTATCTCCATGATGGATTTACTCTGGGACTTGGAAGAGAAAATCAATGTGGCCAATAGGATTGTGAAGGGTGTTTGAGAGGGTGCTTCAGTTCGGCTAGCGCCTATCTGAACTCGGCTAGCCCGAACCAAACGAGTGTGCTCTCATACTCTCTTAAAAATGAGAAATAACGGCAATAGTAATGTTTTTCCATTTTGAGATGCCATAGCCAGTATACATTTCCTCCAAATAGTCCGAATTATTCGAGAAATATGTCATTAATTTAGACGTTTTTGCCGAAGAGGTCTTAGTTGCACAATTTTACATCTAACTAAGATGTTTGGTGCAGTATTTTTCAATGGAAAAATTTGCATGAAAACGAGTCATGTCTCTTTGAATGACAACAAAGACTTTATTAAAGGATACCTACTGTTAAACAATCACAGATGAAGGTGTTTAGATTCCGGCTCCGAACTTCGGCTTGCCTCCAGAAAAACTGTTCTGTGCCTGAACTGCCGAAAAAACCCTCACCGGAGTCCAAAACGTCACAAAATTTTGTCATAATATATGCGTGCGTGTGTGTGTGTGTGTGTGTGTGTGTGTGTGTGTGTGTGTGTGTGTGTGTGTGTGTGTGTGTGTGTGTGTGTGTGTGTGTGTGTGTGTGCAGTCGATGCATTTGTTTATATTGACTGAGCCTTCAGGACCTTCAGTTGATATTTGAAGAGAGAGATAGCGAGAGAGTGACAGAGAGATTGAATCTACCCTGTGTTAGTCTAGTCTGGCCCTCGGGGTTAATAACAAAGGCTGATAGTATAGCTGAAATGCCACAAAGCTAACACATGAAATGCATTGGTAAATGCTCATTCCAATGCACTGCCTTCAAACACTTCATGGTCATTTGTAGATAAATGACTAAACAGAAAGGAGCAAATACTCCATGTTAGCCTCAAATGAGAACAACCATTATTTGATGTCACTTTTCACTCACAAATGTATTGCTTGCAATGCTACTTTTACAATCTTGTTTCCATAATCTATTAACACGTTCTGCAATATGAAGCGTTTGAAGTCAGTACATTGGAATGAGCATTTACTTATTCATTTCATGAATTAGCATTTCAGCTATACTATCAGCATTTGTTTTTAACCCAAAGGGACAGACTAGATTAACACAAATCTGTCTCTGAACATAATGTTTCCTGTGAGAGAATACAGTGGTATGTTTAAACCTCTCTGGGGTAGGGGGCAGTATTTTGACATCCGGATGAAAAGCGTGCCCAAAGTAAACTGCCTGTAAACTGCTTGTATTCTGAAAAATTAGGGAGTAAGATGGACCCTGGGAAGTGGACCCTGGGAAGTCCCAGAGCTGTTTTCTGCGCGCGACCAAGAGCGGCTGCCTTTCTTGTTTTTCTTTTATATAGACAAAGCTATTGTCCGGTTGAAATATTATTGATTATTATGACTAAAAACAACCTTAGGATTGATTATAAACATTGCTTGATATGTTTCTACGAACTTTACTGATACTTTTTGGATTTTTCGGCTGCATGTTGTGACTACCTTTGAGCCAATGGATTACTGAACAAAACGTGCCAACAAAACAGAGGTTTTTGGATATGAAGAGAGACTTTATCGAACAAAACTAACATTTATTGTGTAACTGGGAGTCTTGCGAGTGCAACCATATGAAGATCATTAAAGGTAAGTGATTCATTTTATCGCTATTTCTGACTTTTGTTACTCCTCTACTTGGCTGGTAACTGTTTGTAATGTTTTGTGTGCTGGGCGCTGTCCTCAGATAATCGCATGGTATGCTTTCGCCGTAAAGCCTTTTTGAAATATGACACAACGGTTGGATTAACAAGAAGTTCATCTTTAAGCCGATGTATAACACTTGTATGTTTTATTAATTTTTATTATGAGTATTTCTGGTTTTGAATTTTGCGCTCTGCAATTCCACAGGAGGTTGAGGTTTTAAGTGAAGTGAAGTGGCCTATGGGTCACTGAACGTCATACTGCAGTGATCAACTGTAGACCTCGGTGGCTTTCTTCAGGCACTGAGCTCTTCACTCTTCCCTTACCACCCAGTGTAATGTTCAGTGACTGACCACTGCCTCCTCTCCTTCCCCTCCCCAGATCTGCTGCCTGCTGACCTGGAGCGAGTGGTGAATTGTGAGGCTGTGAAGCTGGGCGAGAGCCTGCTGACTCCTGTATCTGAGGTGTCCTCCATGGAGCTGGCCACCCTGTCCCCCGGGCCCCAGGGAGAGGTGTCCCCCTCCTCCCAGGCCTCAGAGAGCGGAGCCTCAGATACCAGTGGCCCCGAGCAGGGCCCAGAGGCCCCTGGAACAGCCCTGGAGTCAGGCAGCCAGCCGGACACCTCTAGAACAGAGGGGGGTGAGGAGGTCAAGGACCCCAAGAGGATCAAGCCACACCTCCACTGTCCCGTGTGCAAGGTCACTGTCAACTCTACATCCCAGCTGGAGGCACACAACAGTGGTACGAACACTACAGTCTCTGGCGTAGCACACCCTGCAGCCCCCTCGGATAGCATAGGAACACATCATATGCCATGATTTATTTATTTTTATTACAGGCTATTAGCTTTAAAACTGAGAAGAAAAAAAATCTACAAAAAATGTGTAGAATAGCAGGAAATTTGCTATAAAATTTTCTCTCTCTGCCCCAATGGCAAATATATACAGTGGGGAGAACAAGTATTTGATACACTGCTGATTTTGCAGGTTTTCCTACTTACAAAGCATGTAAAGGTCTGTAATTTTTATCATAGGTACACTTCAACTGTGAGAGACTAAAACAAAAATCCAGAAAATCACATTGTATGATTTTTAAGTAATTAATTAGCATTTTATTGCATGACATAAGTATTTGATCACCTACCAACCAGTAAGAATTCCGGCTCTCACAGACCTGTTAGTTTTTCTTTAAGAAGCCCTCCTGTTCTCCACTCATTACCTGTATTAACTGCACCTGTTTGAACTCGTTACCTGTATGAAAGACACCTGTCCACACACTCAATCAAACAGACTCCAACCTCTCCACAATGGCCAAGACCAGAGGGCTGTGTAAGGACATCAGGGATAAAATTGTAGACCTGCACAAGGCTGGGATGGGCTACAGGACAATAGGCAAGCAGCTTGGTGAGAAGGCAACAACTGTTGGCGCAATTATAAGAAAACTGAAGGATTTCAAGATGACGATCAATCACCCTCGATCTGGGGCTCCATGCAAGATCTCACTTCTTGGGGCATCAATGATCATGGGGAAGGTGAGGGATCAGCCCAGAACTACACGGCAGGACCTGGTCAATGACCTGAAGAGAGCTGGGACCACAGTCTCAAAGAAAACCATTAGTAACACACTACGCCGTCATGGATTAAAATCCTGCAGCACACGAAAGGTCCCCCTGCTCAAGCCAGCGCATGTCCAGGCCAGTCTGAAGTTTGCCAATCACCATCTGGATGATCCAGAAGAGGAATGGGAGAAGGTCATGTGGTCTGATGAGACAAAAATTTAGCTTTTTGGTTTATACTCCACTCAACGTGTTTGGAGGAAGAAGAAGGATGAGTACAACCTCAAGAACACCATCCCAACCGTGAAGCATGGAGGTGGAAACATCATTCTTTTGGGATGCTTTGAGGGGAGGATGGATGGAGCCATGTATCGCGAGATCTTGGCCAACAACCTCCTTCTCTCAGTAAGAGCATTGAAGATGGGTCGTGGTGGGTCTTCCGGCATGACAACGACCCGAAACACACAGCCAGGGCAACTAAGGAGTGGTTCCGTAAGATGCATCTCAAGGTCCTGGAGTGGCCTAGCCAGTCTCCAGACCTGAACCCAATAGAAAATCTTTGGAGGGAGCTGAAAGTCCGTATTGCCCAGCGACAGCCCTGAAACCTGAAGGATCTGGAGAAGGTCTGTATGGAGGAGTGGGCCAAAATCCCTGCTGCAGTGTGTGCAAACCTGGTCAAGACCTACAGGAAACGTATTATCTCTGTAATTGCAAACAAAGGTTTATGTACCAAATATTAAGTTCTGCTTTTCTGATGTATCAAATGCTTATGTCATGCAATAAAATGCTAAATAAATACTTAAAAATCATACAATGTGATTTTCTGGATTTTTGTTTTAGATTCCATCTCTCACAGTTGAAGTGTACCTATAATAAAAATGACAGACCTCTACATGATTTGTAAGTAGGAAAACCTGCAAAATCGGCAGTGTATCAAATACTTGTTCTCCCCACTGTATATACTGTACCTTCTCCAGAGTGTGTCTGACATTCTCTTCCTCCCAATCCACTCCTCCAGGTACGAAGCACAAGCAGATGCTGGAGGGCCAGAGCGTCCAGCCGCGGCGCCGGGGGAAGGTGGCGGGGGTTGGGGGGCGCTCGGCCTGCAAGAGCAAGCGCCTGGGCACCAAGGGCAGCGTGGGGGTGGCCAGCAAGAACTTCCACTGCGAGGTGTGTGAGATCTATGTCAACTCGGAGACCCAGCTCAGCCAGGTGAGGAGGCTCGGGGTCGAGGGGATGGTGGCAGGGGAGGGCTGGGGGTTGCACAGGGTGTGGAGGGTTCAGCAATGGGGAGAGAAGTGAAACAGCTGGGGTATAATTTCGTATGTTGACTTCCTGAGTGGATCTGAGGTGATTGGACTGGACAAGATCTGGTTTCATGTTCTCTCACAGTGAGGCCATTGAGCCACTAGTCTATGTGGAGATCTGACACACTGGGTCTCTTTCCACCTCCACTAAACGTGTCCTGACAGTGTTCTGAATTGATGGAGCTCAAAATGACCCGAAATAAGCTGGAAAGAGTATAAGATATTGTGAATGTAGCCATGTGGTATGGGAGATAGACAGGGATGACCCTTTGGGCTACTCAGAACTCCTGGTGCTGTTTGCGTGACATGAAAGGTGAGAAGAGGAAAGAGAGGGGGGTTGTGGGTAATATTGCACACCCTGAGAGGTGCTTGATAGAGAGTGCTAATCGAATAAGACTCTCATTCAAATGTCTCTGGTCCTGCAGTGTTTTTGGCTCTGTGTGGGGTTATTAGTTATTTTCATGTATCCTTTATTTAACCAGAGAAGGTCACATTGAGATTTAAATCTGTTTTTCAAGTGTATGCTGTCACATGATGAATATGTTTTTATTTGGCATGAGCAGACAGATAGATGAGGTCACTCTACAATAGACTTTGAAGGGACAGACTATAGAACTACCTCTTCAAACAAACTTAATACTTGATTTCTTGATTGGACTAATTATTTTCAGGGTCTTTTTCCACATTTTGTTACATTACAGCCTTATTTTAAAATGTATTAAATAGTTTTTTAGCAAATGTATTAAAATTTTTAAAAACTCAAATATTACATTTACGTAAGTATTCAGACCTTTTACTCAGTACTTTGTTGAAGCACCTTTAGCAGTGATTACAGCCTCGAGTCTTCTTGGGTATGACACTACAAGCTTGGAACATATATATTTGGGGAGTCTCTCCCATTATTCTCTGAAGATCCTCTCAAGCTCTGTCAGGTTGGATGGGGAGCATCATATTTTCAGGTCTCACCAGAGATGTTCGATCGGGTTCAAGTCTGGGCTCTGGCTGGGCCCCTCAAGGACATTCAGAGACTTGTTCCGAAGCCATTCCTGCGTTTTATCAGACTAGAGGATCTTGTTTCTCATGGTCTGGGAGTCCTTTAGGTGCCTTTTGGCAAACTCCAAGCGGGCTGTCATGTGCATTTTACTGAGGAGTGGCCACTCTACCATCAAGGCCTGATTGGAGGAGTGCTGCAGAGATGGTTATCCTTCTAGAAGGTTCTTCCATCTACACAGAGGAACTCTGGAGCTCTGCCATCGAGTTCTTGGTCACCTCCCTTACCAAGGCCCTTCTCCTCCGATTTTTTATAAATTAGCAAACATTTCTAAAATCCTGTTTTTGATTTGTCATTATGGGGTGTTGTGTGTAGATTGATCAGGGGAAAAATATTTTATCCATTTTAGAATAAGGCTGTAGCGTAACAAAATGTGGAAAAAGGGAAGGGGTCTGACTACTTTCCGACTGGACTGTACCCATGACATCACTACCTCAGCCCTCCCATTTTTAAAGGTAGCACAGGACTCATGATGTAATAACAAACATATTAAATGCTCTTTGCACATGTTACAGTAGAAGGTTTACAACTCCTGAGGTGATGCTAGCAGTGGAAATGTGCGTTTGAATTCACCTGGCACAGCGGCAGCGACTGCATTTTTATTACAATAAAGCCATTCTGGAAAAAGCATCGTATGAGCATTTTACATTTTTATGCTGTGATTTTTTTCCCACACTAAGCATATGTATATCAGATGGTATGGTGATTCACTCAGAACGGTCTATTTGAGCCTGTAAGAGCTGTTTGCAGTATGTTATTGCAGGATATTGACGTGTTTATGGTGTGGTAATCTCGGCACATGGTATGATTGAACCTCTTTTCTAGGCTGTTTCGGGTAATTGTTTCCCTGGTGATGTTTATTAAGTCGTACATGTAATCGTATGATGGGATGGTTCTGGAAGATTTTGCAGCTCTCTCACACCAGCTGGTCATGGAAAAGATACAGTATATATATGTGGGCATGTGTAGCAACCTTGCCTACAACAAGCCTTAGTAGTGTATTCCAATGGCACTGTTAAAACCTCCTCTGATGAACTAGGATTAGCCAGTTGATAGTGGAACAGCGGAGAGAGAAATAGACATGCATACTGTAGATAGAGGGAAGTAGTGGTTCTCTTTGTGGTTTTTGTGTCCTCTAAATATTGTACACTGAGTGTACAAAACCTTAAGAATGCCTGCTCTTTCCATGACAGACTGACCAGGTGAAAGCTATGATCCCTTATTGATGTCACTTGTTAAATCCACATCCAATCGGTGTAGATGAAGGGGAGGAGACATGTTAAAAATAAAAGATTTTTAAGCCTTGAAACAATTGAGTATAGACTGTGTGTGTGTGCCATTCAGAGGGCAAATGGGCAAGACAAAAGATTGAAGTGCTTTTACATTTACATTTACATTTAAGTCATTTAGCAGACGCTCTTATCCAGAGCGACTTACAAATTGGTGCGTTCACCTTAAGACATCCAGTGGAACAGCCACTTTACAATAGTGCATCTAAATCTTTTAAGGGGGTGAGAAGGATTACTTTATCCTATCCTAGGTATTGCTGAAAGAGGTGGGGTTTCAGGTGTCTCCGGAAGGTGGTGATTGACTCCGCTGTCCTGGCGTCGTGAGGGAGTTTGTTCCACCATTGGGGTGCCAGAGCAGCGAACAGTTTTGACTGGGCTGCGCGGGAACTGTACTTCCTCAGTGGTAGGGAGGCGAGCAGGCCAGAGGTGGATGAACGCAGTGCCCTTGTATGGGTGTAGGGCCTGATCAGACCCTGGAGGTACTGAGGTGCCGTTCCCCTCACAGCTCCGTAGGCAAGCACCATGGTCTTGTAGCGGATGCGAGCTTCAACTGGAAGCCAGTGGAGAGAGCGGAGGAGCGGGGTGACGTGAGAGAACTTGGGAAGGTTGAACACCAGACGGGCTGCGGCGTTCTGGATGAGTTGTAGGGGTTTAATGGCACAGGCAGGAGCCCAGCCAACAGCGAGTTGCAGTAATCCAGACGGGAGATGACAAGTGCCTGGATTAGGACCTGCGCTGCTTCCTGTGTGAGGCAGGGTCGTACTCTGCGGATGTTGTAGAGCATGAACCTACAAGAACGGGCCACCGCCTTGATGTTAGTTGAGAACGACAGGGTGTTGTCCAGGATCACGCCAAGGTTCTTAGCGCTCTGGGAGGAGGACACAATGGAGTTGTCAACCGTGATGGCGAGATCATGGAATGGGCAGTCCTTCCCCGGGAGGAAGAGCAGCTCCGTCTTGCCGAGGTTCAGCTTGAGGTGGTGATCCATCATCCACACTGATATGTCTGCCAGACATGCAGAGATGCGATTCGCCACCTGGTCATCAGAAGGGGGAAAGGAGAAGATTAATTGTGTGTCGTCTGCATAGCAATGATAGGAGAGACCATGTGAGGTTATGACAGAGCCAAGTGACTTGGTGTATAGCGAGAATAGGAGAGGGCCTAGAACAGAGCCCTGGGGACGCCAGTGGTGAGAGCGCGTGGTGAGGAGACAGATTCTCGCCACGCCACCTGGTAGGAGCGACCTGTCAGGTAGGACGCAATCCAAGCGTGGGCCGCGCCGGAGATGCCCAACTCGGAGAGGGTGGAGAGGAGGATCTGATGGTTCACAGTATCGAAGGCAGCCGATAGGTCTAGAAGGATGAGAGCAGAGGAGAGAGAGTTAGCTTTAGCAGTGCGGAGGGCCTCCGTGATACAGAGAAGAGCAGTCTCAGTTGAATGACTAGTCTTGAAACCTGACTGATTTGGATCAAGAAGGTCATTCTGAGAGAGATAGCGGGAGAGCTGGCCAAGGACGGCACGTTCAAGAGTTTTGGAGAGAAAAGAAAGAAGGGATACTGGTCTGTAGTTGTTGACATCGGAGGGATCGAGTGTAGGTTTTTTCAGAAGGGGTGCAACTCTCGCTCTCTTGAAGACAGAAGGGACGTAGCCAGCGGTCAGGGATGAGTTGATGAGCGAGGTGAGGTAAGGGAGAAGGTCTCCGGAAATGGTCTGGAGAAGAGAGGAGGGAATAGGGTCAAGCGGGCAGGTTGTTGGGCGGCCGGCCGTCACAAGACGCGAGATTTCATCTGGAGAGAGAGGGGAGAAAGAGGTCAGAGCACAGGGTAGGGCAGTGTGAGCAGAACCAGCGGTGTCGTTTGACTTAGCAAACGAGGATCGGATGTCGTCGACCTTCTTCTTCTTTTGAACGGGGTATGGTAGTAGGTGCCAGGCGCACCGGTTTGAGTGTGTCAAGAACTTCAATGTTGCTGGGTTTTTCACGCTCAACAATTTCCTGTGTGTAACAAGAATGGTCCACCACCCAAAGGACATCCAGCCAACTTGACATAACTGTGGGAAGCATTGGAGTCAAAATGGGCCAGCATCCCTGTGAAACGCTTTATACACATTCTAAAGTCCATGCCCTGACAAATTGAGTCTGTTCTGAGGGCAAGGGGGAGGGGGGCAGCGTAATATTAGGATGGTGTTCCTAATGTTTTGTTCACTCGGTGTAGATCAGGCATGGTCTATTAGATAAATCCAACCATATAAACTAGATTAGCAGACTAATGTTTCTCCTCTGATCTCCTCAGCACATGAACAGCAGGAGACACAAGGACCGTCTGGCAGGAAAGCCCCCCAAACCCAAGTTCAGCCCCCACAACAAGAGCCAGCCCACCTCCAGCTTATCGGTGAGACACGGGACACACACACACACACACACACACACACACACACGCTCCATTGAATGTGGTTGGAGGTTAATTAAAGTTTGAGACTCATACATTTGGAAAATCGTCTTAGAAAATAATGGCCAATATTGTTCAATCTCTGAATAAAATGTATATTTATCTCCTGAATTTAATGAAATTGTCCCCAACCCTGACACACACACACGCACCTCATTGCTCCTTCCTATGTGGTTGTCTCTCCAGTGAAGCAGCATGCCTGCCTGTGTGCCCATGCTGTCAGAGAGGTCCAGGACATTGCTTTGTGGTAGTGAATGGGTCCCATGTTCCTGAAACATCCAAGGCTGAAATACCCCCAGCACTACCCCTAGCACTAACCCTACTGACAAAGCCTGCAGCCTGAATCAGCACTCTGTATTAATCACTTTTGTACTCCTGTTATGTGCGCACCTCCCCTCGGACCTCTCCTTCTCCCCATCTCCTCCGCTCCACCCCACCTCCACATCGCTATTTCTCCCTCCTCTGCATCTCCTCCCCCGCCCCCCTGCAGAATGTGAGATGGGCTGGGTATGCAGGCGGGGCCGTGTCTGCCATGAAGAAAATGTTCAGCCAGTACAACCTCACCTCTTTCTCTACTCAGGTGAGTGGCAGGGCCCAGGGCAGGCAGGGACAGGGGAGAAGTGGGCTGTCAGGGCTACAGCTGGCTTAACCACTGGAACAGGCTAGGTGCGGGGGATTGAACAGCACCAGAAACGAATGCTCTAATGTAAACTTTGTAACGGGTTTGGAGTTTAAGCATGTCTGTGTGTCTGTGGTTCTGTCTTTTGTCTTGACTGTGTGAGAGTGTTCATAAGGCAAGTCCCCAAGAGGGTAGTTGTGGTGAGGGAAAGGATATTAGTATGGAGAAATGTACGAGCATGTTAATCCAAGGTAACGATGTGTGCTAAAAGACCAATGTTCCCTGTTTGCTGAGCAAATGTGTGCTCTACTTTGAGTAAATATGTGCGCTTCAAGAAATGACATGCGCTCTCCGTCTCTGCTCCCCTCTCTACTTTCCTTCCCTCCTTCGCTCTCTCCTCCTCTCCTTCAGACCAAACTGGCCTTCCAGAAGCAGCTGACCAAGAGCCTGACCACTGGCTTCCTGCCTAGCCCCCTCACCCAGCCCACCTTGTGCACCATGGCAACCAATCCTCTGGCTCTGCGCCACCCGGCGGGCACCACCTTCTTTCAGACACCCTTCCTGAGCCCCACCTTGTTCCGGCCCGCCCCGGGGCCCCTGAGGGCCACGCACCCCTCCATCATCTTCTCCCCTTATTAATGACACAGTACAGCCCCCCGTCCCTCTGTCCCCCTCTACCAACCCTCTTGCCCCGCCTCCATTACTGTGACTCACATGACGAGGGCCACGCCACGCACAAACTATGCAGACCACAGGAGCCAGGATGGAGAGAACAGAGAGAACGAGGCTAACAACTGCTCCTGTCAGGGAGGACACACCCCCAAGACCCCGCCTCCTCTCCACCACGCCCCATCTGTCTGCTCCTTCTCCTGTGGTTGGTGGCCTGAGGAACAGGACACATCTCCAGGGACATACTGGCGCAGTCAGGAGGCCTCTCTCTTACACAGCCATTTCATGGGTCGATTTGGTTTGGATTCTTAATATTATTGTGTAATTTATTAGAGAACAAAAATAGATGTATCTGTTTAGTGTGGTTGCCACAAATAAGGTCCCTTTACGTCATGCTACTCCTCAGAACATTGTTTCTATTATTGGTTGGCTTGCTTTTTGTTGTTGTGGGTCGATATTGGGGATGCTAGCAGGTGAGCCCAATGCTCTCTGAGCTTGTGACTGTCTTCAGCCATATGTGGACCTGCAGCTCTGCAGAGTTACGGACCCAAGTCTATGAGTGGGATCTGTCAGAACTATATGAACTCGTATTTTTCCACCAACACCCTTCCACCAAGCCCCTATCTCCCAAACCCTGTTACTGGGCTCTTGTCATTGGAACCCAGAGCTCTAAATTGATGTGCAGAATAGATGCTGAATCCCTTTCTCTCTCTCTCTTTTTCTCTTTCTCTCTCTCTTTTTCTCTTTCTCTTTCTCTCACTCTCTTTGAGTCACAGCCCAACATGGCCTTTCATAATTCATTTTTTACCCTGCATTCTCAGAATTAAGCACTCATTAAGGTCCTGAAAAGGTCAGCTTGTCAACTTGATTTTGTCTCAAGTTGCAGATCTGCCTCATTAAAGATCTTTGCTCCGTAGCAGCGCTGGTGCATTGGCTCTGACTGTCTCTATTTCTCCCGTTGCGGAACGGGCAGCACAAAATCATTTTTAAAAGCCTGGCTGTCTTATATTGTAATCTGCCATGGTTCCCTGTATCCCAGTGATTTTATTGTGCTTGATCCCCGAATTGTACTCCCTGAGCCATAGTCCTTAATTTTCTCTTGAGCTATCTCAGCAGGAGCTGATGGGTAGCAGTGAATGACCATTTCCCCTTGCTCAAAAAAAAAACACTAAGGGGTGGAAATTACTTGATGGGTTTACAATCCTCAATTAAAGGTTTCCACTGTGCAGAGAGATGTGTGGATGATGGGGGTGTGAGAACACATTTCCCAGATCACTGATTGGATCATCAGGAATGGAGGGAAAGAAACAAAGCACAGTGCCATGGCAACCACATTAAAAGCACCTTAAACAGATTTACTTATGAAAGCAATGAAAATATGTTCTAGTTTTTTTTGTTTGTTATTCCTGGTGTGATTTTTTTTTCATAAACTCGTGCCAGTTTGATTGAGCATTTTTCAAGCACACAAACAATCAACTTGTAATGATTCAATTGTATCGTTGTCATTATCCATGCGACAGGTCTGAATCTAAATCTCAGATCTAGTTACATTTTTCAAGCAATATGTTCAATCAATGTGTCTGTGTTTCGAACGGTTATACAGTAGGAGAATATAGGATGTGGGGAGGTGGCTTTATCTGCTTCGGAACAATGTATCTGTACCTCGACAGAGATGCTCTACAGCCTAACCGTACTCTATTTGAAAGGCCAATTCCAAGTGGCCAGTGCTAAGAGTCATTTGAACTGATGGGTTGTTGTGATGCGATTTCCCTTGATGGTCAATCTCATGCTCATGTTGTGACTGTGGGTTGAGCTATAAAGCTATAAATAGCAGCTCTCATACTGTGGGATGGATGTTTCAGCCCTCTCTCTGTGTTGACATTGCTGGGCTTTCACCTTATAGAGGAGCAGGACACAGCTATTATATGGATTACACAGAACAGCCAGTGTTATTGATGTCTCAAGCGCAGTAGAACACATAATCATATTCCCATGCCCATCTCTCCTAAACAAGTAGACCCACCTTGAAACGAACACTCAATAGCTCCCACCAGACCAGACCCAATACTTGGGGCTCCTGATTTATCCCAACACCAACTCTCTTTGCTGGTTTATTACCAAACCCAACACTTACACCCAACCAGTCTACTTTAGCAACAGCAAAATGGGGGAAATCCTATGCAGTTGTTGTTCCCTTCAGTTCAGTCAGTGCAATAGTATTTCCATGTGTGTGACGCAGCAGCGCCACCTGCAGCGAAGACCATGTTATTGCCCTTCTAGATCAAACCCAGCACTGTCTCTCCTCCATCTTTTCGAATCTCTTTGATTCTGTACATGTTTCTGAGGCCTTTGTCTTTGGGAATATGAAACCAAGCCGTCAGGTCTCTTTGCCATACCAATGTGATTCTCTCCAGTCACAGTAAGTTACTCAGTGAACCAGCCAGCCTATTGATCTCCAGTGTTCGGTCTGTCTGTCTGTCTGTCTGTCTGTCTGTCTGTCTGTCTGTCTGTCTGTCTGTCTGTCTGTCTGTCTGTCTGTCTGTCTGTCTGTCTGTCTGTCTGTCTGTCTTTACATGGGAACTCTATGGTATTCAGACATTTAAGGAAATTTTTTTATAAATAAATGCATATAGAGAAGGCAAATAATCTATGTAGAAAATATAGAGTAAATATAGACATTTTATCAAAGTTGCTATTGTTATCTTTATCTTGATGAAACTATCTTAGCTGAGGGTAGACTGTTGATGCAGGCTACAGCAGACACACGCTGTACATGGAAAGGAGAAATACTTTGCATGTTTTTTCTGTTTGTTTTATTTACAATGGTTTTACTGTGCTTGTTTTTGAACCTACAAAAGAGACAAATGTTGAATCAAAAGTTGGTTGAGTGATTTTTCTTTTTCTTGTTCAAATTTGAACTGAATTACGGGAATTGAATTATTGACGTCACACAATAGATGTGGAACAAAAAATGCCTTTCAGATGTAATTATCCAGTATATCCCAAGAGCTGGTCAGTTTCTGTCCTTCTCTGGGCTTACAGTTTCAGCTACATTAATACCATACAATCGTCCACACAATCAGAGCCTCTCAAACGTCATCGCCATAGAGACGGGTCATACACTGTACTTGTGGATGACGTGAAATAATAGCCATACAGAACAGGATTGAAGAGGTTTCGATGTAAGATGTCCGCACACGGAATATGACGGTCATATAGGAGGACGTTGTGGTGTGTCCTTGTCTCTCTTTTTCACTCCTCCGTCCATGTGCACAGCCAAGGGAACCATGGATAGACCAGCCCAGATACAGAGCTCAGTCTTGGGTATAATAAGGGATCTGTCCCCTTATAATAGAAAGAGACACCATGGATAAAACAAAGCACTAGGATCACATTCTCTTCAATTGCAGTGTGGTGAAATGTCAATTATCTATCAGTCCACCAGTAAAATAACATAAAAGAACATATGCTCTATGTAATGGCAGGTTATGAAACTACAAGGCAGCCATGTTGACTGAGGCTACTGCCGATGAGGTGGGAGGAGCTGGCGTTTCTCAAAACTGAGTTTCCTGGATCTGCATATCACTGATGTCAAAGCACAGCTTTCATTTCCACCCTATTTGAGAAATGAGTTTTCACAGCAGGCATTCAACGCTGCAAAGGTAATTGCATTGAAGGCGAATGGAGAAAGGTGTCTGCCCCCATCCGAGTCCTGCCTGATTAGCTCTGTTTATACCTGGTTCCAACCTGCTGCCTTTGTCCTGATCTTGTTCACATTCTGATTGTGCCCACATTTTTAGACCAGTGTAGACAATTAAAAGACGCATTGTGATCCGATCTTATAAGTGTAAACAGACAAGATCAGGACGAAGGTTGCATGTTAACAGCAGGTATAAACATGGCTATTGACAGAGAAAGGAGTGGCATGCTGAGGATCAACAGTCTGAATGATATTCTGGATTATCTGCACAGTGTTCACACCCAGATGGTTTCAGCGGGCAGAACATCATAACATCATACTCTGGAGCGGCTTGAGATAATGGCGAGAGATTAGGTTCTGAACAATATCGGAACGGTACTGGATTCTGGACCACCAGCTCAGCTCAGCTCTGTTCTTCACAGCTTTCCTCTGTCCTTCGTGTACAGAGCGGGTCCTGTGTCATGTGGTCTTGTTGTCTGAACAGAAGCCAGAGTCAGTCTCTTGCCATAATGACGCCAATCACCAAAGCCGCGTCTGTCTGGAGACTCTTCTGGACTGTAATGAACTGTAACAAGCATACCATAATGTGACTTTTGTTCAATCAGCTATTCATTTGTTAGCTTCCCACCCATGTCCTTGTTAATTGGAAGTGGAGCCCGTTCTCATAATGTAGTTGGACAGCATTGTTGTTCTCACTACCAGTGTAGGTCCTTATGCCAGCTCTCCCCGTGTGGAAACGTTAGGTAAGCAGAAACACACCTCTCCCATTGCCAAAACCAGGGAAGTTCAAGTCAAGTGATCACATCCATGTATGAAGCCAGTCTCGGGATGACGGAAGAAGCATGGAACCTTGCAAGACCTCTCCACAAACCCCTACATATCCACAAAACTGATATATTGATCTCTACCTGAATGCTGTGAAGTGACACCCGTTTCTTTTGCTGTGGCGGTCAGTCTGTCAGTCCCTGGTTCCTCCCTCTCTGTATCAACCCTACAGGGACACGGAGTCAGTTCAGTGTGTACGTCAAGTTGTACAGTGCATATCAATACCTGTGACTGCTTGGCTGCGGTTAGACAGGCAGCCCAATTCTGATATTCTTTTTCACGAATTGGTCTTTTGACCAATCAGATCATCTCTGAAAAAGATCTGATGTAAAAAGATCTGATTGAAGAACTGAATTGGCCTGCCTGTGTAAATGCAGCCCTTTTGTTCCATTTAAAGCCTATGGTACATTACAAAACATGTACTACGATGTAGAATATATTCTATGAGACGACATGACCAGTATTTATTGTAGCACCTTTGTCACTGTGTTCACAGTACATTTGATTACAATGATCTTCATGATGTACAATAGGAATTGTAAGGTGGAATAGAGTGTAAGATCATTTGACACGCTATTGAGTCTTTGCTTTAAATGTTGTTTTTTTCCCGTCTGTATAGATAATGCCAGGTTGGATATGAATGACAGAGAAATAAATGGGGGAGAGAGAAATAGACAGAGGGAGAAGTTGGATAGTGAAATAAATCGATTAGATCTTTCACTTCCTCAGCCTCACTTTGTATTTTATTGACCTTTAAGTGTCCGGCGATTGACTGGAACCAGACGACTTGTCAACATGTCCCGCTTTCTAATGTCAAAGGTGTTAGATCCTCTCCACACACACACACACACACACACACACACACACACACACACACACACACACACACACACACACACACACACACACACACACACACACACACACACACACACACACACACACACACACACACACACACACACACACACACACACACACACACACACACACACACACACACACACACACACACACACACACACCACAGCATATTGCTTTGCAGCATGATAGACTCATATTTTAAACATGATTCAAAATGACATGTTGTGTGTTTACATTCATTAGGTATTGTCCTACAGCAGATTATGTAAACTCGCCCTCTGTGTATTCAGGTGGAATGAGCTGCACCAACTGCTTTGGGACCCGGTTAATGTTGGATCTGTCACAGAGCATCAACATCATTATTTCATCAACATTTGACCTTTCTCTTTCCACCAAATCATGGCCATAAATTCATACCTCTCTTGTGAAGAGGAGGAAATCATCTCTTCTGTGACAGTTTTAGCTTTGCAACAGGCCACGGCAGCTGCAGCTTTCTGGAGGGATTTCATATCAAAAAGATCTGGCCTTATAACAGGGAACCTGTTTGGAATCTGGGTCGTGTTTGGTCCAGAGGCTAGGGTCAAAAAAATCATGCCAAATCACAAGTCCATTGTTCAACCTGTGTGCTGTCCTCTCTCTATCCAAACCCTTAAATCTCACACTACCTCTTGAAGACATAGTGTCGGGAGGGAAAGGCTGCGATTAGAAGGTCACTATAGCAACTGCCAGGGGTGAGATAAATAATCTCCACTGTAAAAAGAAATAGGGAGAAATCCCATTGGTCCTCTGTATGTCCCTGGGGGAAACTAGCTCGATGCTCAGTTGCAGCACTGAGGAAGGATCTGTTTTTTTGTTTGTTGCTATGACAGTAAAACAGTATTGGAGTAGAGATAAAAGGACATTACCTCTGTATGTTTTGTCTTAGTGTCATCCTTGGGGAAATGGTTTTGGCGGTAGTCTAGTTGAAGAGGTGCGTTCACAAATCACAACGGGGACAAGTCACAAATCTACTGCTCCTCTCGCCCCCCTCCGCAGTATTCACAGTGTGTATTTCAAGCCGTGTGGTAAATGTCACATTTTAACAGGAGATCAATATAGAGAGTGAGATGTTTTATGGTTCATTGCCCTCTGTTAAACGTAGATAAGAAAATGTATGAGAGTGTGGCGGGTTATATAGGGTCCTGGAGGCTGTTTTGTGTTAAAGTTATTGTACCTTATGTACTGTGTAAGAAGACAAATGTGGGTTGTAATACTATGCTAGTTTATAATGATCCATACATGTGACTCAATAAATGCACAAGTTCTTAGTAAACATCATCAGCACACTGGCTCGTCATTAAAAACAACCTGCTTGTGCTCTGAAGGTGAGTATAGTATCTATTCAGAGACGTTCCACTTGAGGTTTTCTCATTAGCTTACATGAACCTTTCCAGTCAGCTGGCCCATGTGGAACTGTTGAAAGCTTCATTTGCTCTACATAAACATGTCTGACCTTGTCTCGGTTTATGTAGGGCAGAATTCTCATCACCACAGGGACTTATCCCTACTACAACACTGTCCCAACGTAAAAAAGGGCCTGAACTATTTAGATGTATAGTTCCAACGGTATAGAATAGATCTTTCAGCAACCTATTCCTCAGAACCAATGCCATTCATTACTGGGGAGAGGAATCTTACCTAACCTGACTGTTGTCAATGTCAGGTTAAATATAGATTACAAAAGAATCTCCCCTGAAGTATCTTACATCAAAGGCAGAGATGAAGCCTTTCTAAAGTATTTGTACAGATGTACTCACAGCAATCACCACTAAAGAACAAAAGGCCAATTGCACACAAGGTCCAACCGATATTTGACTTCCGCTTTTAACCCAACCCCTCCGAGGGACACACATACAGGTTTGTTGGAGAGGTGTTGGGGGCTGCCACACTGAGCAACCAGGGGGCTGTTGTTGTGGGGGTTAAGGGCTTTGCTTATGGGCACAACAGAAGGAATCTAGGATTTGATACCAGAAACCCTCCCGTTGCCAGCTCACTTCCCGCACGATTTTTCCCTGTTGGACCAAGGATTTGAACTGGCAACCCTTCAGCTGCTGGCTCACATCTCAAACCAATAGGCTACCTACCAGCAGTGAGAAAAGAAGTTGAATCGTTGGTCATCCAAGCTGCTTTAAAATGTTGCCCTTTGAAAATGCACGAGTTATTCTGTGACACTACTCAGACTTCTCTTTCCTTCTCCACATTTCTGACATGGAGGCAGAGTTTGGATGGAATTGAGCAAAGTTCAGAGATCTCTGTAGATCTTTATCCTAGCTCACAGGGATGATCTGTGGCGACGGCAGCGCAATGTAGGAATATTTTAATAAAGACATTCAAATGTTTTGTATTATGTTTAATTACTTCATAAATCATGCTAAATAAAAGATATACACAACAGCCTCAACTTAGATGCAGAGGGAATCTTTTCATTTGTTTACACGGCATGCAAAAGATTATCCAGTCTCCAGAACATTTTAAAAGATGAATACTGTGCTCTATATTGCATCAGTATAAATGCCCCAATAAAAATGAAAATAATAAGCACTTCAATTTTACAGACATAAAGATGCAAATTCACAACGTCAAAAACACAATACAAATATAAAGATCTGTGAATTAGTCACAAAGCAAAAAACTACATCCAAACTAGGCCACGGCATCTTTCTTGTTCAGTGACACACACATGAAATGTTGCAAAATAACTATGGACCCTGATACGGCATTAAAGGGCTTCGGACAGACAAACAATTTGAAAATGAAATACATTTGCATTTCGTCTGACCAACATAGTGTTTAACAGCTCAGTAACAAAGATCAAGGACGCCCCATAGTTTTCAAGGAGAGTAAGGAGTTTCTGATAAAGTACAGATAATTCAGCGTGCTTATTAGGCTGTGGTCAAGAGCTCCATAGATATAACAGTCAGGGCAAGCCTCTTTCGCTCAGTCGCCACATCAGGGCCTGTCCAGCAGGCAGGAAGTTCATCAAACACCCTGCTCACCAAGGGACATCACATAAGACTGCTAGTCTGTCACAACAATTTAAATCTTTAGACAATAATGTCATTTTAAAACTCAAAGCGATCTCAAAAGGAAGTAACATGTTTTCTGACATCTCTAAAAGAATAGAGGAATGTTTTTTTAATTCTCCAAAATATGGATTTTTTTCATGTACTGTAACTTAAAATAAAATGCAGATCATCCATGCTAAAATAGTTGCCATATTTCATCTGAGTAGATGGCATGCCAGTAGTGTAACAAATCTCCTGATTAACTAACAGTAATATAATCCCTTATGTATCCTCCATGATACAAACAACCCTCTTGATTATCCATTTGTGTTACTTTTGATGTCATTTACTTGTCATCAAAGATCAGCCTAAATGGTCAAATATGAGTCTAAATATCAGTGAAAATCTCAATGAAACCATTGGTTTCTGATTCAGTCGGTGTGCATTCGTTCAGACCTAAAATTGCCTGTATTTGTAATAGGCTAATAATCGGCCTACTGTGTTTCTCCTCTCCTACTCTTTCACTCCCTGTCTCCTGAAATCTTTCTCATTCTTCATCAACCCTCGCTGCCTCCCGCGACCAACCCCCTTCTCCCTCAGCTATCGACAGAGCCACTCCCCTTGTTCTTATTGCGGCTGAGGGGGAAGGATGATTTGCTCTGGGGCTGGGTCATCTTGCTGGCCAGGTGAACAAAAGGCTCGATGAGGGTCCTCCGGTCTGCCACAGACACCTCCCACAGACGCACCTTTTCTGTCTTGGCCCAGTGCTGGGCCACCTCAGAGTCCACGTTCCTCTGCTCCTGCATGTCCAGCTTGTTGCCCAGCACCACTATGGTCACCTGTGGAAAGAGCATCTCATCCATTTAGCACAGCCTCACATCACCTGGATATCAGCAAGTGAAGTGTGGTGGGTAGATAAGAACATTAGGACATCTTTAAAAAAAATTAAAAAAATGTTTACTTTATTATTTTCCCCTAACCCTACCACTGATGGTCTGCAGTCAGAGTTGATAGGACGGCCGTTCATCAGCAGGGTCTGTTTTGTCCTGAAGTCTGCGGTGTTATTCAACTAGCCTACACGACACTGTGCTTTACAACTACCATTGAAATCGATGAAAGTCCTTACCTCTTTCTTATCACGGAAGCGGTCAATGTCTTTCTTGAGGGCCTCCATGCGTTTGAAGGACTCCTTACTGTCGATGCTGTAGACCAGGACAAAACCATCTGCAAAGGAGAAGTAGTGGCGAGGGAACTCCAGACCATCACGAAGACCCCGGGTGTCGTAGAAGCGCACTTGCTCTCGAGTGCCACGGTCCGTTTCTATGGAGCCAATATAGATATCCTCCAGGGTCTCCATGGGCTCTGAGCCTAGGGGGGAGGGGGGGAGCACTTTGAGATATCAATGGGACCAGATGATCTGTGTAGTCAAAACATCAACATTGTCCTTGGTCTACCTAGGTCCTACAAATTAATTGTTTACCCGCAATATGATTGGCATACAGCAGTTGCTCCAGGACAGCAGTCTTGCCAACGGCAGCCAGACCACACACCACCACTTTACAACTCTTGCCCATGATGATGATCAGTCTCTTGGCAACTCTGTAATTGAATAACAAGTCAGGTGACAGTCTTGTCTCTGCAGCTAGCATGGAAAAAAAGAGACAGACAGACAGACACACACAAAACATGATATTATCATGACCGTAGGAAAAGTTTGCTAGCTAGCTACATGCTAACGTTTAGCATCTATTTAGTTAGCTAAACGATTCTATTTAACTGATAATGGCCGTTGTTATGTTCTTCCAGATAACAACTCAATTCAACATTTGATTTCCTTGCAAACGTTTTACCTTTAAAATGTAACTACACCACTCCCGTAAATTCCAGACGCCACTATCCAAAAACACTTCCTGTTTACAATGCTTACGTAACGTCTCCCTCACTACTGAAAGTAACTGCGACCTCTAGCGTCCGATGGTTGAAATACTTGTTTGAGTCACAACCGCAGAGGATGGAAGACATGAACATGTTTTATTTTAATAGAGCGAGATAGGTTGAATGTTACTCTATTTTTACTGACAAAAATAGTCTGTCCGGCCATACATTGTTTTACCCTGGCTGGGTGTCTGTTTCTGCTCTCTTGCCAATGCCAACTCCTGGTGGGCCAAAAACTATGGGGGAATTAAGGTGAGACTGTACAGCCGATCTGCCAACTTCTGTCTGTAGCTTCCGAAGAGTTTGGGCTTACACACTGGTATGATGAAGGTGAGTGAGTCTCTCACGAACTCATACGTGTCGGTTGTTTTGATTTAGAACGTAAGCCTCATAAGACTCGCCTGAAGGTAGCCTGGTACCAGTTAATTCAAACATTTTATGGCAGAATGTATGGAAGTTGTATAGTGCCTAAAAAAGTTGCCTGATCTTTCTTATATCTTAAGGACAAACACTTCAAAACAAACTTCATTTTTGCCTATGTTTTTCCATGTATACATCTTTAATCCATTGTGTTTATATTGCTGGGACTGAGAAGGGGGGGGGACAAATTCAATGTTGTCAAAACATTTTTAGATATATTTTTGATACCTAAATTGGTCCTAAAATTCCAAATCAAATATCTAAATTGTCCTTGGTATGACCATCTTGAAACAATTCCATATGTTAGCTTAGTAGATGCTGGTGGAACAAAAAGGTTTTGTTCAGGACTAACTTTCAATGATCGATCGTCTTGTCTGGCTGTCAATCAACCCCCCCCCCCTTCTCAGTCCCAGCAAAATGGCGACGGTTGATGACTGCGATGTGACCATGGATCCTGAAATGGAAATACTAAGCGACGAAGAATTGGAGAGGTACGTTGCGGAAAATGTACAACAAATGTTACACATTATATTTAAGATTGTTCTCGTGCCATTGTCATGTTATTATAATCTTGGTCTGGCTAGTGTTGGTTTGCTTTTGCTTTGTGTCACACGGGAAGTAGGCCTTGCTAACCGGTTAGCTAACTAACGTTAGCCATTTCTCTTTTTCAAAAATCCATACCAACAAAGATAAAAGTGGACTTTATCTGTTGTGTTAGTGTTACCTAACCAACAAAGTTAGTCACAGTTAGTCATCAACGTGTGTTATTGCTAGCTAACGTTAGCTTGCTATTATACTAGCTAGTTGGCTAACGTTAGTAGCTAGCTATTACATTTACATTACATTTAAGTCATTTAGCAGACGCTCTTATCCAGAGCGACTTACAAATTGGTGCGTTCACCTTATATATAATAGTATTAATAATATTAATATTAATAGCTATGACGGTCGCAAAGCCTATGGTTAATGTTTTTGTTCTATAATTTTTACCAAATGTATTTCGCTAACTAGTCACTTAACTAGCTAACGTAGATAACTGTTGTTAGTACTGCCATGTACCCACGCACGAGCCAGAAAAGTCCCCTAAATCTTGCCTCACTCTACCCACTCGTCCTCGCTGAGTGACGTCATTCCAGAACATTCTCAGGTCTTGATGACCTCAAAGAGACAGCTATAAGTTAGGCTTTGCATGAGGTAACATACTATTGACTGACATGATCTTCTTGGTATGCCTGAAGTGTGATCCATATTTTTACTGTAATGTTTTCCTAGGTTGTCAACTAGGCCTAGCCAGATCCATATATAAATGACGTTGGGCCTAGCTAATATATTCCCACACCTAGTAATTGTCATGACTTTTCTCTTAGCAAAAGTGGGGGCCACAAGTTCAACAACCAACAATTTGTTATGATCAGGTGATAATGTTAACTGTCCTGTTTCCTCAAGAACATGAAACATTACAAGGGCAAGGCATTGTCTTGGAAAATTGCCTTTATTTTCAGTTTCGCTTCATTGTCTGCTTTCTTGCTCCGATTGTGATCTGAACTGAAGCATGACGAGATTCCAAGAAAAAGATATGGCAGTTGCCCTCTCCCTGGCTTATCTTGCCATGTGGTTCCTGGTGATCTGCCTCTGTATTTCCCACTGAGCTCAGATAGCTGCTCTGTTTGTGAGCTGTACCCAGAAAATACCCACGTGGCCACTACCTCTCAGGCCCTATATTTCCATTGGATGAGACCCCTCACTGCCTGCTGGTATGGCTCTTTCTATGTTTAGATGATTTTGCGCAGTACCTTCCCCGTCCTCTCCCACCCCCACACCAAGGTTAACTCGTCCAGCCTACATGTTTTGAAACCGCAATAGCTGTGTTCAGGAAACAATCTGATAGTCTCTTAGACTTAGATTAGCCCTGGTCTACAACCAGAGTGAATTATGATTTTAAAGAAGACCTTTCATTCTAGTATTGTCCCTTGTCTGTTGTTTTGCTTGTCAGCGGTTACGTATAATATGCAGTATCATGTGATATCCTACCTCCTTGCAGTCTGCGACACGGGCTAGGATGAAGTCATTGATTACTCGCAAATGCACCTTGAGGTGTTCCTCAAAGTCCCTTTACACAAAATAGACCAAGTAAATGTGAATCTGTGGATGATACAGTACGACCTGTTAGGGATGGGCATTTGACCTTTTTTGACCGAGTACTCGCGGTATATATTTTTTTCAGAGTACGCTAATCCTAACCGCACAATTTGCCTCATATTGTTGTGATTATTATTCAGTCAAAATAGTGACATTTATGATTTATTTCTTGAATCTGTAATATCAACTGGTTATATATTGTGGAACTCCATCTTCATAAAGGTAGTAACCTCAACGGTGTGGCGCTTGCGTGTAGAAGCTTATGGCTGTGCAATGGCATAGCCTGGTTTTGATCATTTAGATGACAAGACACTATTTCCTGAGCCCTTATCAGTCAAAACACCTATTTTTATAGTAAAAAAACATGATGTAATAGAACAGAATAAAATGGAACAGAATAATGCAAAGTTGAACCGTTATCCTCAGTGATAATTTGAAACTGGGCTCAGTTTGGCAAGTTGAGAAACAATAATTCAGGGTTACAAGGCAAAATAGTTCTACTTTTTAGTTTATTATGCCTGTTCCTTGGAATTTTCTAAATGGATGAACATTTCTACATTGAACCCTGCATGTGGATGGATTATGGCCAGGGCATCTGTTTGCTGAGTAGGCTTAATGATTATGATTTTAGAAAAAAGCTCTTAATCAAATTAATGTTTTTGCATATTTTCAGTGTGGAACCTGTCTATGTTTAGGGGGGGGGGGGTGTAATAGCCTAACCACTTCTAATTGCAATGTAGGGTCATCACTAATGTTAGTTACCACAGGCACAAAGTCAAACCCTGCCACTTTCAACAATTCTGCTTCTTAAAATCAGATTTTAACCCTAACCCTTAACCACAGTTTTTTTTAGGGAGTCACTCAGCTTTAAATTTGCATATAGATTGTAACTTCCATGAATGTAATTGTCTGCATAATTTCCAATCCCCCATATATTTTTTTGTAAATATATCTATCTTTTTCAACTATATTTTACTTTATTATTTTCTCCTACCCCTACCATTTTGGTACACCAGAATTACATTAATTTCCAATGAAACGTTGCGTTTGCCTAGCAGCGTTGCAGTGTGTTCGGTGTGGTGCATATGTTGGATTTATTTAATTTATGTGTCAAACTGTATGCATAGACGGCTTGACAGAAATGGTAGCAGAAGGTGAATGTTGAACTTTTGTTGCACACATATCCTGATGCTGCGTACCATTTTGCGCAAGCGTTAGGCTTCTACTTCCAGCTTAACTATTGTAAAATACAAAGTCTATCTTTTGTTTGTTTTTAATCACATCCTTCAGCTACCCTCAGCCGCTCCCATCTATCTCTGAAGATCATCCAGTTTTGATTTCTATTTGCCATATATTTATAACTGCTGTTTCAAAATAATTCTCAACCTATATACATTTTACCGACATATTTTAGTGTTATCTTGTTTTTTAGCTCCACCCTTCAGCTCTAATCAACCCCTCCCATCTGTCTCTTAACACCATCCATTTTTATTTCTATTTGCCATATATTTATCAACTGCGATGTTTCGCAGAAGTTCTGAAACCTTTCTGTTCTCAGTTTCTACAGATTGTAAAACATATATATATATTTTTTCCTAAAAGTATTATTGATTGATTGACTTCAAATTACCCAGTAGTGCTATTTGCAGAGTTAGCTCCGGGTAAATGTTGCAATTCTTCAGCCATGCCTGGACCTGCGACCAAAAACAAGCTACATGTGGACAGTACCAATACAAATTATCTAATGATTCTGTCTCTTCGATGTGAAATTTGCACAGCTGGGATGGTTGTTTTATATATATATATATATTAGGTTGCAATACATTTTTATAATAATTTTAATGAAAACATTCTACGTTTTGAATCTGACATCATTTTGTGTTTCAGTTCATACACAGTGTGACATGGAATTGGTACATAAAATCTTTTCCCAACTATTTTGCAATCTAGGGCCAAAAGACCCTTATTTTTCCCCCTTCCACTTGCCTCTTCAGTTTTTTTGCGGTAAGGCCTCAATTAGTTGGTTGTAATTTTGGGTAGAGCAGATGTTTAATTATTTTTGCTAGCTGCATGTGTGACAACTTCACCACTACTATTTATGATATCATTTACAAGAATTATACATTTTTTTTAAACATTGTTTATTTTTTTATCAATTAGTATATTTTAGTTTAACCTTATTTGTTCTGTCTTTTCTGGTGGCTGTCTTTTCTGGTGGCTTCTTTTCTGGTGGCTGTCTTTTCTGGTGGCTGTCTTTTCTGGTGGCTGTCTTTTCTGGTGGATTAAACTGAAATTGCAAACAACTTTCTATGGATTGTTTTAAAAATAGCAATATTTTGGAGTTCATTTCATTTTCAAAAAAATAAAAGTGAGAGTAAAGGGGAAAAGGCCACACTGTTCACAGTATGCCTAACCTTAAATTAAGACCAAATAACTATTTAAAAAAAATATATATATTGCATTTTTTAATGAATTTTTACAATATAGCCAATTTCAGAAAATTATGCAATTATTCCTAAACGCGCTGTAGAGTGAGAGGTCGGAATGCAATCGAGTGAGTGAGGCGTGGAGGGGAAAGGGACGTTAGGGAGCAGAACTGTGTGATGCTTGGTTTCTTTTTTGTTGTGTCCCGCAAATGCACATGTACAAATGGAACACTAGAGTCAAAGCAAATTTAATGTTATCTTCAAGATGAAATTGACCAAATAGTTTAACAGTATTTGAAAAAAATGTGATCTCTGGTTAAAGATGGAGTTTTGACATCGGTTTGAGTACTCAATTAGTCATGCACATCCCGTCATTATGCAGTTTTACTCAGAACTCTCTCTTGGGTAATGTCAATAAATGGCCTCGTTCTCAAGCACTTTCTGTCTTTTTTTATTCATCCAGGGAAGCGGAGAGCTTCAAGGAGCAAGGTAATGCATACTACATCAAGAAGGATTACTCTGAAGCATTCAACTACTACACCAAGGCCATAGGTAAGAATTCCATCAGTGATATCAACTGCAAAGGATATCCTCTTTATAGAGGGGGAACATCTTTGTTTTCTGTGGGTGAGAGGATCATCTATTCTTGTTAACGACTGTGAGTGACTTTTCTTCTTTTTACTGTGTTCTCGACAGACATGTGTCCTAAAAATGCCAGTTACTATGGAAACCGGGCGGCCACACTGATGATGCTGAGCCGGCACAGAGAGGCGCTGGAGGACTCCCAGCAGGCAGTGCGGCTCGACGATACTTTCATGAAGGTAGGGTCCGCCACCAGGCGTAGCAAGCCTTGAATACCCAGCTACCTCCTAGGCAGACATGTTAGTCAGACCTTCCTGTTTGTCTCATCTCATAATACGTAAATATGTCTGGCAGTTGGATGAGTACAACGGTAAGGTAATGGAAAGATGAGTCATGGTTTGTGGGTTGGTCTCCTCCCTGCCTGTGGCAGTGTTTCTGCCTGTTAACTGTGAGTCAACTTTCCCACAGGGTCATCTACGGGAGGGGAAGTGCCACTTGTCCCTGGGCAACGCCATGGCAGCCAGCCGCTGTTTCCACAGGGTTCTAGAACTGGAGCCTGACAACAGCCAGGCACAGCAGGAGGTGGGTCAGACAGACAGTCTGTTTGGCAGACTAGGTCCTAACAGCAATGCATTGTAAAGAGCTAATTGCTCTACAGTAATTTAAATCCTTTGTTAACTGTGACAGATATTCCATGAGTTTTGTTTTCCTCAATCTAAGCATCAGGCAGTGTAGCGGCTTCCTTACATAAAAGCATATGTTTGAATCTATTTTCAGGTAAAGAATGCAGATTCTGTTCTGGAGTATGAAAAGATGGCTGAACTAGGATTTGAAAAGCATGACTTCAGGATGGTAGGCTGTTGGCTGCATGTTGTCTTTTTATCAAGCAAATTGTTATTCTTATTTGGGGGAATGGGCAGATTGGTGCTAGATTTGATATGACCATGTTTCTCTCTCTGGACTGTGCAGGTTGTGTTCTGCATGGACCGTGCCTTGGAGTCGGCCTCAGCCTGCCATCGGTTCAAGGTGCTGAAAGCAGAGTGTCTGGCCATGCTGGGGCGTTACCCAGAGGCCCAGTCAGTAGCCAGGTAAACAAGACATTGTTGGAGCCTGGAAAACCATTACATAAAGGCAATTTCCCTTGCTGATGCACACCATTGGAAATGTATCTTGTCATGTAAGACTTGTTTCTTTGTCTTTCTCTCTCAGTGATATCCTGCGGATGGACGCTACTAATGGCGATGCCCTGTACGTCCGTGGTCTCTGTCTGTACTATGAGGACTGTATTGACAAGGCCGTCCAGTTCTTTGTCCAGGCCCTGCGCATGGCCCCTGACCATGAGAAGGCTCGCCTGGCCTGCAGAGTGAGTCCTCCATCCACTTTCCACCAGGACTCTAGCCCTGCAATTAGGCTCAACTAACCTGCCTAATAATTATGCGAATGTGGACAAATTGCCTCCAACCTTTTGTAAGAGGTAGCCACAGAACACTATAGCCAGTTCTGTCTCCACTACTAGCTTGCTGGCGACACACCTTAAGTTTGCAGAGGTTGCTAAGTGCTCTTTCTTTTCCATCCAGAATGCCAAAGCACTCAAAGCCAAGAAGGAGGATGGGAACAAGGCCTTCAAGGACGGGAACTATGATGCGGCCTACGAGCTGTACTCTGAGGCCCTGACCATAGACCCCAACAACATCAAAACCAATGCTAAGCTCTTCTGTAACAGGGGCACCGTGGGATCTAAGGTGAGGCTCAAACACACAGCACCGGGAGGAGAACCCCTCATCTGCCATACCATGTTATCTCGTCTTATGCAGCCGTGGCGTTTCTGCCATTTGGGTCCCCAGTTTGATTCGGCCTGTTATTATTATCATCTTAGTCTTCATTGGAAGGCTCTCCGTTTGCTTGCAAATGAGGTATTGCTGTTTTCAATTACACAGTTGTTGTTTTTCCTTTTCAGCCAGGCAGCTGATATTTGATACCCGTAGGTCCCTATAAAATCTGTGCATTTTTTGTTGTCTGAATCTGTTTCAGGTTTTCGCTCTCCAAATCACACTTTTGATATAACATCCACATTTTAATTTATTTTTGTCCACAAGCACAGCAGGAGACCACTTTTGAGGTCTGTGAAAAATGTAAGAAATGTGGGTTTTTAGGTGTACTTACCCTTTTAATTCAACTGTGCCCAAGCTTGGGAACTTTTTTGGTTCTGATGTTTCTGTAGTGCTCATGTCATTTCAGAGTTTGTAAAACAAATGGCCACTGGATTGATAATCCATGATCTCATTCTGCCAGGTAGGCAGTCATAGGCTACTTTGTGTTTAATATTTCATTGTACGTTTTTGGGAAAGCCTTTCCATCTCGCAGAAGACGGTTGTCATGACATTAGCATCATCACTAACGGCTACACAGAGTGGTAGACAAGCATGCACACCCACGGGCATTCCTGAGCCGTCGCCTCTTCAGAAAGTTCAAGGAAAATGTGAATCACTGATGCATGTCTTGTAATAATCTTGGACAAATGAATGCAGTTTCTAAGAAGTTCAAAACATTTAGTTGATTTCCTACTAAGTAAAATATTTTTTAATGTTGAATTTCTTTTATGTCTGGATCCTGTGATTCCATCCCAATTCCCTGCAAAACAGATTTTAAATGGCCTTTAACTCTGCTCAAAATGTCTCCTGGCAGCATGTAGCTGTTAGATTGTAAATCCTCCAGGAAGTCACTCATATGGACCAATGTAGCGCTACTGTACTGGCTGCGGAGGTGGCCTTCTGCATGGGCACCCGCATACTCTCTCGCTCACACTCACCCGTGCACAGATGCGTGCCACAAACTCTCATACAGCGAGGCCCCTCTTACCGTGTGTATTTTTAGCTGTGCTCCGCACTTTGCTTCATTTTCTCTATCTAGAACTAGGCCAGCATTTCTTCTCTTTTTCTTCTTCTGTCGCACACTTCCTTGCACATTCCCCAGTCCCCTTACTCTTTTTCTCTTTTATCCCCCCTCTTTCAAAGCTGAAAAAAATAGACCAGGCCATTGAAGACTGCACAAAGGCAGTTAAACTGGATGAGACCTACATCAAGGCCTATTTACGGAGAGCACAGTGGTACGTCAATCAACCTTAGTTTCCTAGCAATATGTCCGTGGTAGTGGTTCGAGAGCATGCAAGAATATGGATATTCATCGGATATGGTTATGATCTTTCAAGCTTGTTTCTATACATCTTTGTTCAGTTACATGGACAAGGAGGAGTACGATGAGGCTGTGAGGGATTATGAGAAGGTCTACCAGACAGAGAAAACAAAAGGTATGTCTGTCTCATTGGTGTGACTCGACCACCCCTCTCTCCATCCCAGCCTACCACGCTACACCTCTGTCTGGGTTCTGTTGCTTCACACTCCTGCCCCCCCTCCCTGTTATGACGCAATGTCTCATGTGTCGGTCTCTGAGGGGTGTAATTACTGTATAGCTCCTCCTGCTGTTATGGTGCCCTAACTGCTCTTTGTTATTAATACTATCTTTGTTGTCTCACTCTTAACTCCTTTCCTTAGAACACAAGCACCTCCTGAAGAATGCACAGTTGGAGCTGAAGAAGAGCAAGCGGAAAGATTACTACAAGGTGCTGGGAGTGGACAAGAACGCCACAGAGGACGAGATCAAGAAGGCTTACCGTAAACGGGCCCTCATGCACCATCCAGGTAGCTAAGAGAGGCCATTTCTCAGTTCAACTATCCAGTCTATTTTACTGCCATAAAAAAAGCAGTGTCAGAAGACGTATTTCAATGCAAAGGGGAAACGAAACGTTGAACTTAGCCGCTCCTGTACCTCCTCTCATTTCCCCCTGACTGCCGGCCCTGGTTTCTCTCTCTCAGACCGTCACAGCTCGGCCAGTGCTGAGGTTCAGAAGGAAGAGGAGAAGAAGTTTAAGGAGGTGGGTGAGGCGTTCACTGTGCTGTCTGACCCCAAGAAGAAATCCCGCTACGACAGTGGTCACGATATGGAGGACGACACAGGCAACATGGGAGGTGAGGGCTGGAGATCAGCAGGGGAACCCGTTTCAAGGGGAGGATGGGCGGGGTAGGGGGTGAAACTGCCGTGTCTGTTTGCGAAAAATAACAAACGGTCTCTCATACCTTCGGGACATCATTTCACACACAATAGAATAGCAGAATATCTACTGGCATTATTTTTTTTTACTATGATGCTGGCTGCTCCTCTGCTCTGTTTCATCAACAAAACAATAAAGGTGCTGGGGCGAAAAGTGGCGCCCCCCCCCCCCCCCCCTTAAGTATTTCAGCTTTAACAGGGACTAAATGACTGTTACTTGACTTGATTTAAACACCAACTGGGTTCAGCCATTTGTATTTCAGAGCTGTAAATGGGTGTTTATCATGTTAATTTTACACGGTTACACAATGAATTTGTGGTGAGATTGTACTGGCTGCTTCCCTCAGCTGTGATGTTGATCCTCGTAATGTGTTTCTGTCCCCAGCAGATTTTGACGCCAACAACATTTTCAAGGCATTCTTTGGTGGCGGAGGCGGCCAGGGCTATAGTTTGAAGCTAATCAATGTATGTATACAAACAGCTGTAGGAAACAGTGTTTAAAAAATATATATACTTAAAAAAATATTTAAAAATCACAATTCAGCATATTTCAGATTCTGTTGAATAATTTACACTTTTGTTTTGTAGCATCCGGACCAGGAAATTTCTTCTTCCAGTTTGGTTAATTGGAGGATCCTAGTACTTATACAGTAGCTCAATCATGGACTCTATTCAAATGGATTCACCCCCCCCTCCCCCCCCCACTCCACCCTCATTTTTAATTTGTCTGGCTGTTCCTCAGTTGGACTCTGTCATATCACATCATGCAACAAACGAATGATGCAAGCATCCATTGAAGACTAATACTATTTTGATATTTGGTTTCATTTGGTCAAACAATAAAAACATTGAAATTCAATTTGTATAAAAACAATGTTGGCACAAAAAAGTATGACTCATAATGGAACTTTTAAACGGGACTGTGCAGATATCTGTGGCCTTCTGAAGGCTTGGGCCAAGATGTGACTTCAAGATGGGGAAATCTGAGACAAAACTCCTTAAACCGCCTACACTTGACTTACTGTCCAAGCAGTATTCAAAGCATGCATATCTTGCCCAGTATTTAATGGTGCAAAATACCATGGGCAACTGAACAACTTGCATGTTGTGTGGCAGCCTACTTTATACCCAACAACCAAAAGATGACTTAGCAGCTGTGGATGATTGCTTAATGAAAGTGGTCTCCATTTCATCATGTTATATGAACAGTGAATTATTTTCCATAACAGCCTGGGGTAAATAGAGTTAAATCCATAAACTACTGCTTAAGTACAGTCAGAAGATGGCTGTGCTGGTGTACTATGCCAGGCCTGTTGCCATGTTGTGGTCAGCTTCCTCACCACAGGTTTTATGTTTGATGTTGCCATTCACCGGTTGCTACATTGTACATTTTACTGGAATGTAAAGTGTTTATTTGTGTTGATAGTTTGACTGTTTTCTTATTTTTTTTGATGTATATTTATTGTAAATTGGCTGTCTCAGAGCCACTACCAGGAGATGAGGATGCTCCTCTATTGTGGAAAAGACTGAAAAGGGGCACCAACGAACAACATCCTTTTGGCACAAACTCAGGAAATGAATTTGGTTGTACTTGCCATTTTATAAGATACTGTGTAGACGTCTATATATTTAACTGGCTGTGTATGCTGAATGTGAGCAACCGCTCAGTCAACACCATCTCACTTACAGCACACTATGTATACAGTCTATGATTGGGGTTATCAAGAACGTGTCTAGGTAAACGGTCAAATGAGTTAACATCTTATTTTGCCCATGCTGTTTAAAAGTATTCCCTAGTATAATGTAGGTTGCCTATGGGCTATGCCCCTAGCAGTATTAAACTATTCAGGCCCGGGTTCCTCTGCCCTGTGTAAATTATGCAGCTAATATAAAAGAGCTTATACAATTGCTATGTCAGTAGAGGTTCTTTTTTAAATTTGATTTAAGATCTCTTGGTGCACTTTTAAGAGGAAGGCATCCCCATCCTGGACTTGCTCTCAAGAAGCCCTCAACAGTCTTGACTATGGAGTCTTTATCCAACAGCCATGTAAATAAAGTAGGCCTCTTGTTTCCCCCTTCAAATGTGCCGTTTGTCAATGTTTGTATTTGGTATTTATTTGATTTCCTTTGGCCTTATTCTTTTCGGGGTGTACCCCAAGCTCAAAGAAAGTACTAAAAACTAAATATTTTAGGATCCAAGACAGACTAATTGTTTGGTGTTTTGGGGAGATGGTTGGTGGTGAATGAGTAAAAAAATGAATATATTTACCTGTTCGGAGGTAATAAGATTAGAGTAATTCACATTCACCACCTTTTTCATCTGTTTCTAGTCCAGACAGGGCTGCTCTAAATTACCGGACGGTTTCCACTAAATAGATAATTCTGACTTTGTGGCTGTGCTATCGTAAAAATTCATGAACACATACATTAGCTTTTTATTTTTTATAAATGAGCGGGGTTTATGCCTTTGTGGCTGTGGTAACTAGTGACGACATAGAAAGACTCCTCAAGAGACTTGTTAGGCTGGTTGCTAGGATACCACTGAAGGGACTTTGTTGCAAAAATGTCTGACAATGAAGGAGACCAAGGACCCAAAAGCACATTTTGTACTTACATGGCCGAGGGGGACCAGTTGTACCACAAAGGAGAGTATGTCAAAGCCATTGAAAGCTACTCTACGGTATGGCTTTAACTTACCTCTTGTGTGTTGGTAACTAGCAGCTAGAGTAGAGTAGATAGTAAAGTTAGCTAGAGGAGAGGATTGGCAGGGAGGGACATAAGGATAGGGCAGCCGTGTTTCTAGCCCCTTGGCCACTTTGCAATATTTATTTTTTGTTAATACGTACAGCCGGGAAAAACTTTTGGATATCAGAGCGGCGGTAACTCACCAGCATTACAACCAGGTCTACGACTCACCCGAATCGGATTCTTTGTTTGTATCCCTCCAGAGCAATTGAAGTGATTGTTTTGATCACGCGGACTGGGATATTTTCCAGGTAGCCTCTGACAATAACATTGACGAATACATGGATACGGTGACTGAATTTATCATGAAGTGTATAGGAGATGTTGTACCCACTGACTAACCTACCCTAACCAGAAACCGTGGATAGATGGCAGCATTTGCACGAACCACCGCATTTAACCATGGCACGGTTACTGGGAATATGGCCGGATACAAACAGTGTAGTTATCCCCTCCGTAAGGGAAAATCAGCCACATCACGGACACTGATGTCTTGCTTCCAGACAAGCTAAACACCTTCACCCGCTTTGTGGATAACACAGTGCCACCGATGCGGCCCGCTACCAAGGACTGTGTGCTCTCCGTGGCCGACATAAGACATTTAAGCGTGTTAACCTTCGCAAGGCTGCTGGCCCAGACAGCATCCCTAGCAAAAACGTCCTTAGAGCATGTGCAGACAAACTGGCTGGAGTGTTTTAATACGTCCGGAATCTCTCCCTATCCCAGTCTGCTATCCCCACATGGTTCAAGATGGCCACCATTGTTCCTGTACCCAAGAAAGCAAAGGTAACTGAACTAAATGACTATCGCCCAGTAGCACTCACTTCTGCCATCATGAACAGCTTTGAGAGACTAGTCAAGGATCATATCACTTCTACCTTACCTGACACCCTAGACCCACTTCAATTTGTTTACCACCCCAATAGATCCACAGACGATACAATCACCTTCGCACTGCACACTGCTCTATTCCATCTGGACAAGAGGAATACCTATGTAAGAATGTGGTTAATTGACTATAACTCAGCATTCAACACCATAGTACCCTTCAAGCTCATCATGAATCTCGAGGCCCTGGGTCTGAACCCTGCCCTGTGCAACTGGGTCCTGGACTTCCTGACGGGCCGCCCCCCCAGGTGGTGAAGGTAGGACACAACACCTCAACTTCGCTGATCCTCAACACTGGGACCCCACAAGGGTGCGTGCTCAGCCCCTCCTGTTCACCCATGACTGCGTGGCCACTCACGCCTCTAATCATGTTTGCAGACGACACAACAGTAGTAGGCCAGTAGACAGCCTATAGGGAGGAGGTGAGGGCCCTGGGAATGTGGTTCCCGGAAAATAACCTCTAACTCAACATCAACAAAACAAAGGAGCTGATCGTGAACTAAAGGAAACAGCAGAAGGAACACCCCCCTATCCACATCGACGGGACCGTAGTGGAGAAGGTGGAAAGTTCCTCGGTGTACACATCGCTGACAAACTGAAATGGTCCACCCACACAGACTGTGTTGAACAAGGTGTAACAGCGCCTCTTCAACCTGAGGAGGCTGAAGAAATTTGGCTTGGCACCTAAATCCCTCACAAACTTTTACAGATGCACAATTGAGAGCATCCTGTCAGGCTGTATCACCACCGGGCACGTAAGCTCTACCGCCCGCAACCGCAGGACTCTCCAGAGGGTGGTGCGGTCTGCCCAACACATCGCCGGTGGGCAAACTACCTTCCCTCCAGGACACATACAGCACCCAATGTCACAGGACAACAAGTTCTCAACTCAAGTTCAAGTTCTTACAACTGCGACCTGGCCAAGATAAAGCAAAGCAGTGCGACACAAACAACACAGAGTTACACATGGGATAAATAAACGTACAGTCAATAACACAATTGAAAAATCCATATACAGTGTGTGCAAATGTAGTAAGGCAATAAATAGGCCATAGTGGCGAAATAATTACAATTTAGCAATTAAACACTGGAGTGATAGATGTGCAGAAGATGAATGTGCTGGGGTGCAAAGGAGCAAAAAAATGAATAACAATATGGGGATGAGGTAGTTGGATGGGCTATGTACAGGTGCAATGATCGGCAAGCTGCTCTGACAGCTGATGCTGAGGGAGATATAAGACTCCAGCTTCAGTGATTTTTTTTGGGGGGGATGACCAGTGAAATATACCTGCTGGAGCTTGTGCTACGGGTGGGTGCTGCTATGGAGACCAGTGAGTTGAGATAAGGCAGGGCTTTACCGAGCAAAGAATTATAGATGACCTGGAGCCAGTGGGTTTGTCGACGAATATGAAACAAGGGCCAGCCAATGATAGCATACAGGTCGTAGTGGTGGGTAGAATATGGGGCTTTGGTGACAAAACGCATGGCACTATGATAGACTACATCCAGTTTGCTGAGGAGAGTATTGGAGGCTATTTTGTAAATGACATCGCCTAAGTCAAGGATCGGTAGGATAGTCAGTTTTACAAGGGTATGTTTGGCAGCATGAAGGATGCTTTGTTGCGAAACAGGAAGCCGATTCTAGATTTAATTTTGGATTGGAGATGCTTAATGTGAGTCTGGAAGGAGAGTTTACAGTCTAACCAGACACATAGGTATTTGTTCTAAGTCAGAACCGTCCAGAGTAGAGGTCGACCGATTACTATTTTTCAACGCCGATACCGATTATTGGAGGACCAAAAAATGCCGATTAATCTGACGATTTTAAAATTTGAAATAATGACAATTACAACAATACTGAATGAACACTTATTTGAACTTAATATAATACATCAATAAAAAAGTGCAATATGTGCCATGTAAAAAAGCTAACGTTTGAGTTCCTTGCTAAGAACATGAGAACATATGAAAGTTGGTGGTTCTTTTTAACATGAGACTTCAATATTCCAAGGTAAGAGGTTTTAGGTTGTAGTTAATATAGTATTTATAGGACTATTTCTCTCTATACCATTTGTATTCAATATACCTTTGACTATTTGATGTTCTTATAGGCACCATAGTATTGCCAGTGTAACAGTAAAGCTTCCATCCCTCTCCTCGCCCCTACCTGGGCTCGAACCAGGAACACATCGACAACAGCCACCCTCGAAGCAGCGTTACCCATCGCTCCACAAAAGCTGCGGCCCTTGCAGAGCAAGGGGAATAACTACTCCAAGTCTCAGAGAGAGTGACGTTTTAAAAAGCTATTAGCGCACACCCGCTAACTAGCTAGCCATTTCACATCGGTTACACCAGCCATTAGGCTGATCGGCTTGAAGTCATAAACAGCGCTGTGCTTGCGGAAGAGCTGCTGGCAAAACGCACTAAAGTGCAGTTTGAATGAATGATTACGAGCCTGCTGCTGCCTACCATCGCACAGTCAGACTGCTCTATCAAATCATAGACTTAATTATAACATAATAACACATAGAAATACGAGCCTTTGGTCATTAATATGGTTGAATCCGGAAACTATCATTTCGAAAACAAAACGTTTATTATTTCAGTGAAATACGGAACCGTTCGGTATTTATCTAACGGGTGGCATCCCTAAATCTAAATATTCTTGTTACGCTGCACAACCTTTAATGTTATGTCATAATTACGTACATTTCTGGCAAATTAGTTCACAATGGGCCAGGCTGCCCAAACTGTTGCATATACCCTGACTCTGCGTGCAATGAACGCAAGAGAAGTGACACAATTTCACCTGGTTAATATTGCCTGCTAACCTGGATTTCTTTGAGCTAAATATGCAAAAATATATACTTCTGTGTATTGATTTTAAGAAAGGCATTGGTGTTTATGGTTAGGTACAGTCGTCCAACGATTGGGCTTTTTTTTGCAAATGCACTTTTGTTAAATCATCCCCCAGCGTTGCATCGATTATATGCAATGCAGGACACGCTAGATAAACTAGTAATATCATCAACCATGTGTAGTTATAACTAGTGATTATGATTGATTGATTGTTTTTTATAAGATAAGTTTAATGCTAGTGTAACGGATGTGAAACGGCTAGCTTAGTTAGCGGTGGTGCGCGCTAAATAGCGTTTCAATCGGTGACGTCACTTGCTCTGAGACCTTGAAGTAGTGGTTCCCCTTGCTCTGCAAGGGCCGCGGCTTTTGTGGAGCGATGGGTAACGATGCTTCGTGGGTGACTGTTGTTGATGTGTGCAGAGGGTCCCTGGTTCGCGCCCGGGTATGGGCGAGGGGACGGTCTAAAGTTATTATTACCTTTATTTATTTAACTAGGCAAGTCAGTTAAGAACAAATTCTTATGTTACGTTATGTTATACTGTTACACTTGCTAGCAACTTACCTTAGCTTCTACTGCATTCGTGTAACAGTCTCCTTGTGGAGTGCAACGAGAGGCAGGTGGTTATAGCGTTGGACTAGTTAACCTTAAGGTTGCAAGATTGGATCCCGAGCTGACAAGGTGAAAATCTGTCATTCTGCCCCTGAACAAGGCAGTTAACCCACCGTTCCTAGGCCGTCATTGAAAATAAGAATGTGTTCTTAACTGACTTGCCTAGTTAAATAAAGATATTAAAAAAATAATAATAAATCGGCAAAATCGGTGCTCAAAAATTCTGATTAATCGGTCGACCTCTAGTCCAGAGTAGTGATGCTAGACGGGCGGGCGGGTGCGGGCAGCGATCGGTTGAAGAGCATGCATTTAGTTTTACTTGCATTTAATAGCAGTTGGAGGCCACAGAAGGAGTGTGGTATGGAGTGTGGATCAGATAATCACCAGCAGCAAGAGCGACATCACTGATGTATACCGAGAAAAGAGTCGGCCCGAGAATTGAACCCTGTGGCACCCCCATAGAGACTGCCAGAGGTTCGGACAACAGGCCCTCTGATTTGACACACTGAACTCTATCTGAGAATTAGTTGGTGAACCAGGCGAGGCGGCAGTCATTTGAGAAACCAAGGCTGTTGAGTCTGCGGTGATTGACAGAGTCAAAAGCCTTGGCCAGGTTAATGAAGACGGCTGCACAGTATTGTCTTTTATCTGTGGCGGATATGATATCGTTTTGGACCTTGAGCGTGGCTGGGATGCACCCATGACCAGCTCAGAAACCAGATTGCATAGCGGTGAAGGTACGGTGGGATTCAAAATGGTTGGTAATCTGTTTGTTAACTTGGCTTTCGAAGACCTTAGAAAGGCAGGGTAGGATAGATATACTGTAGGTCTGTAACAGTTTGGGTCTAGAGTGTCTCCCCCTTTGAAGAGGGGGATGACTGCGGCAGCTTTCCAATCTTTAGGGATCTCAGACAATACCAAAAATATAGGTTGAAAAGGCTAGTAATAGGTGTTGCAACAGATGCAGCGGATAATTTTAGAAAGAGAGGGTCCAGATTGTCTAGCCCAGCTGATTTGTAGGGGTTCAGATTTTTACAGCTCTTCCAGAACATCAGCTACAGTGGGGAGAACAAGTATTTGATACACTGCCGATTTTGCAAGTTTTCCTACTTACAAAGCATGTAGAGGTCTGTCATTTTTATCATAGGTACACTTCAACTGTGAGAGACGGAATCTAAAACAAAAATCCAGAAAATCACATTGTATGATTTTTAAGTAATTAATTTGCATTTTATTGCATGACATAAGTATTTGATACATCAGAAAAGCAGAACTTAATATTTGGTACAGAAACCTCGGTTTGCAATTACAGAGATCATACGTTTCCTGCACTTTTAAAGAATAACCAGGCATCCTCTACTGATGGAATGAGGTCAATATCCTTCCAGGATACCCGGGCCAGATCGATTAGAAAGGCCTGCTTGCTGAAGTGTTTTAGGGATCGTTTGACAGTGATGAGGGGTGGTCGTTTGACCGCGGACCCATTACAGACGCAGGCAATGAGGCAGTGATCACTGAGATCCTGGTTGAAGACAGCAGAGGTGTATTTAGAGGGCAGATTGGTCAGGATGATATCTATGAGGGTGCCCGTGTTTACGGATTTAGGGTTGTACCTTGTAGGTTCCTTGATAATTTGTGTGAGATTGAGGGTATCTTGCTTAGATTGTAGGACTGCCGGGGTGTTAAGCATAAGCATGGGACACCTAACAGTACAAACTCTGAAGATAAATGGGGGACAATTCACATATGCTGTTTAGGGCACAGCTGGGGGCTGAGTGGGGTCTATAGCGGCAACAGTGAGAGACTTATTTCTGGAAAGGTGTATTTTTAAAAGTAGAAGCTCAAACTGTTTGGGCACAGACCTGGATAGCATTACAGAACTCTGCAGGCTAATTCCACCCACTTTGGCAGTTCTATCTTGGTGGAAAATGTTGTAGTTGGGAATGGACATTTCAGAAATGTTGGTGGCCTTCCTAAGCCAGGATCCAGACACGGCTAGGACATCTGGGTTGGCGGAGTGTGCTAAAGCAGTTAATAAAACAAACTTAGGGAGGAGGCTTCTGATGTTAACATGCATGAAACCAAGGCTTTTACGGTTACAGAAGTCAACAAATGAGAGCACCTGGGGAATAGGAGTGGAACTGGGGGTTACAGGGCCTGGGTTAGACCCTACATCACCAGAAGAACAGAGGAGGAGTAGGATATGGGTACGACTAAAGGCTATAAGGACTGGTCATCTAGTGCGTGGGAACAGAATAGATTCAGGGCATAATAGACTTAGGGCATAATGTACAGACAATGGTATGGTAGGATGTGAGTACAGTGGAGGTAAACCTAGGCGTTGAGTGACGATGAGAGAGGTTTAGTCTCTGGAGGCACCAGTTAAGCCAGGTGAGGTCTCCGCATGTGTGTGGGGTGGGACAAAAAAAACGAAGGAATTTTGAGTGGGAGTTTGACAGCAGTAGACAGCAGTAGACAAGGCATATTGACATAGAGAGAGGCATAAAGCAATCACAGGTGTTGATCAGGAGACCTAAGACAACAATGGGTAGATGGCGATGAATGGGCAGAGCGGGTCAGCTAGGTACATACAGGACCTGAGTTCGAGGCTGGGGCCGATAGGTAAAGAAAACGAGGTACCGTGTTATTGAACCAGTCCAGGGGAAATCGGCTGTGTAGCCGAGTGATCAAAAGAGCAGCAATAGGTCAGGGTCCCGTTCGGTAGTCACTACTACGCTAGGCGAGCAGGGGAAACAGTGTTCAGAAAAGCTAGCGGGCCGGGGCTAGTAGATGGTTCTTCGGCGACATCGTAACAGAATAGCCTGTTGAGACCACATCGGGCGATCACGTCGGCAGTCCAGTTGTGATGGATCGGCGGGGCTCCGTGTCGACAATAAAGGGGTCCAGGCCAATTGGCAAAGGAGTTATTGTACTCCTAGAATTAGCTGGTATATGGGCCTAGCTCGAGGCTAGCTGGTGCTTGCTTCGGGACAGAGGCATTAGCTAACAGTAGCCACTCGTTTGCAGCTAGCTAGCTGTGATGATCCGGTGTAAGGATCCAGAGTGGCAGGAATCTGGTGATGTGGTAGAGAGAAGCAGTCCGATATGCTCTGGGTTGATATCGCGCTGTGCAGACTGGCAGGTATTGTTCGGGCTAAGGCTCGCTGGTGACCGAGAAAAAGGTGAAGACCGCTAGCCGTGGCTAACAAAGACTAGTAGCTAGTTAACTGGGACTTCCATCAGGAGCTAGCCAGCTATCAGGAATAAAAATAGCAGATCCTTACTACATTGTCTGAGGCGGGTTGCAGGAAAGTATATTTAGTTCGTAGATAGAAAGTGAGATTCCTGCAGGCTCATCCTGATATGACCTTCCAGCATAACAATGCCACCAGCCATACTGCTCATTCTGTGCGTGATTTCCTGCTATACAGGAATGTCAGTGTTCTCCCACGGCCAGCGAAGAGCCCGGATCTCAATCCCATTGAGCACGTCTGGGACCTGTTGGATCGGAGGGTGAGGGCTAGGGCCATTCCCCTCAGAAATGTCCGGGAACTTGCAGATGACTTGGTGGAAGATTGGGGTAACATCTCACAGCAAGAACTGGCACATCTGGTGCAGTCCTTGGGGAGGAGATGCACTGCAGTACTTAATGCAGCTGGTGGCCACACCAGATACTGACTGTTACTTTTGATTTTTACCCCCCGCTTTGTTCAGGGACACATTATTCCATTTCTGTTAGTCACATGTCTGTGGAACTTGTTCAGTTTATGTTTCTGTTGTTGAATCTTGTTATGTTCATACAAATATTTACACATGTTAAGTTTGCTGAAAATAAACGCTTGACAGTTGACAGTGAGAGGACGTTTCTTTTTTTGCTGAGTTTATATACTGTATTCTATTGTATTCTATTCTACTGTATCTTAGTCTATGCCGCTCTGACATTTTTATATTCTTAATTCCATTCCTTTATTTTAGATTTATGTGTATTGTGTGTGTGTTGTAAAATTGTTTGATATTACTTGTTAGATATTACTGCACTGTTGGATCTAGAAACACAAGCATTTCGCTACACCTGCAATAACAGCTGCTAAACAGTGTAAAGTGGGGCAAAAAAGTATTTAGTCAGCAACCAATTGTGCAAGTTCTCCCACTTAAAAAGATGAGAGGCCTGTAATTTTCATTATAGTTACACTTCAACTATGACAGACAAAATGAGAAAAAAAATCCAGAAAATCACATTGTAGGATTTTAAATGAATTTATTTGCAAATTCTGGTGAAAAATAAGAATTTGGACAAAAGTTTATCTCAATACTTTGTTATATACCCTTTGTTGGCAATGACATAGGTCAAACGTTTTCTGTAAGTCTTCACAAGGTTTTCACACACTGTTGCTGGTATTTTGGGCCATTCCTCCATGCAGATCTCCTCTAGAGCAGTGATGTTTTGGGGCTGTTGCTGGGCAACACAGACTTTCAACTCCCTCCAAAGATTTTCTATGGGGTTGAGATCTGGAGACTGGCTAGGCCACTCCGGGACCTTGAAATGCTTCTTACGAAGCCAAAAAAGCATGATGTTTCCACCCCCATGCTTCACAGTAGGTATGGTGTTCTTTGGATGCAACTCAGCATTCTTTGTCCTCCAAAGTTTTTACCAAAAAGTTATATTTTGGTTTCATCTGACCATATGACATTCTCCCAATCTTCTTCTGGATCATCCAAATGCTCTCTAGCAAACTTCAGACGGGACAGGACATGTACTGGCTTAAGCAGGGGGACATGTCTGGCACTGCAGGATTTGAGTCCCTGGCGGCGTAGTGTGTTACTGATTTACATTTACATACATTTAAGTCATTTAGCAGACGCTCTTATCCAGAGCGACTTACAAATTGGTGCGTTCACCTTAAGACATCCAGTGCAGTGGAACAGCCACTTTACAATAGTGCATCTAAATCTTTTAAGGGGGTGAGAAGGATTACTTTATCCTATCCTAGGTATTCCTGAAAGAGGTGGGGTTTCAGGTGTCTCCGGAAGGTGGTGATTGACTCCGCTGTCCTGGCGTCGTGAGGGAGTTTGTTCCACCATTGGGGGGCCAGAGCAGCGAACAGTTTTGACTGGGCTGCGCGGGAACTGTACTTCCTCAGTGGTAGGGAGGCGAGCAGGCCAGAGGTGGATGAACGCAGTGCCCTTGTATGGGTGTAGGGCCTGATCAGAGCCTGGAGGTACTGAGGTGCCGTTCCCCTCACAGCTCCGTAGGCAAGCACCATGGTCTTGTAGCGGATGCGAGCTTCAACTGGAAGCCAGTGGAGAGAGCGGAGGAGCGGGCTGACGTGAGAGAACTTGGGAAGGTTGAACACCAGACGGGCTGCGGCGTTCTGGATGAGTTGTAGGGGTTTAATGGCACAGGCAGGGAGCCCAGCCAACAGCGAGTTGCAGTAATCCAGACGGGAGATGACAAGTGCCTGGATTAGGACCTGCGCTGCTTCCTGTGTGAGGCAGGGTCGTACTCTGCGGATGTTGTAGAGCATGAACCTACAAGAACGGGCCACCGCCTTGATGTTAGTTGAGAACGACAGGGTGTTGTCCAGGATCACGCCAAGGTTCTTAGCGCTCTGGGAGGAGGACAAAATGGAGTTGTCAACCGTGATGGCGAGATCATGGAATGGGCAGTCCTTCCCCGGGAGGAAGAGCAGCTCCGTCTTGCCGAGGTTCAGCTTGAGGTGGTGATCCGTCATCCACACTGATATGTCTGCCAGACATGCAGAGATGCGATTCGCCACCTGGTCATCAGAAGGGGGAAAGGAGAAGATTAATTGTGTGTCGTCTGCATAGCAATGATAGGAGAGACCATGTGAGGTTATGACAGAGCCAAGTGACTTGGTGTATAGCGAGAATAGGAGAGGGCCTAGAACAGAGCCCTGGGGGACGCCAGTGGTGAGAGCGCGTGGTGAGGAGACAGATTCTCGCCACGCCACCTGGTAGGAGCGACCTGTCAGATAGGACGCAATCCAAGCGTGGGCCGCGCCGGAGATGCCCAACTCGGAGAGGGTGGAGAGGGGAGGATCTGATGGTTCACAGTATCGAAGGCAGCCGATAGGTCTAGAAGGATGAGAGCAGAGGAGAGAGAGTTAGCTTTAGCAGTGCGGAGGGCCTCCGTGATACAGAGAAGAGCAGTCTCAGTTGAATGACTAGTCTTGAAACCTGACTGATTTGGATCAAGAAGGTCATTCTGAGAGAGATAGCGGGAGAGCTGGCCAAGGACGGCACGTTCAAGAGTTTTGGAGAGAAAAGAAAGAAGGGATACTGGTCTGTAGTTGTTGACATCGGAGGGATCGAGTGTAGGTTTTTTCAGAAGGGGTGCAACTCTCGCTCTCTTGAAGACAGAAGGACGTAGCCAGCGGTCAGGGATGAGTTGATGAGCGAGGTGAGGTAAGGGAGAAGGTCTCCGGAAATGGTCTGGAGAAGAGAGGAGGGAATAGGGTCAAGCGGGCAGGTTGTTGGGCGGCCGGCCGTCACAAGACGCGAGATTTCATCTGGAGAGAGAGGGAGAAAGAGGTCAGAGCACAGGGTAGGGCAGTGTGAGCAGAACCAGCGGTGTCGCTTGACTTAGCAAACGAGGATCGGATGTCGTCGACCTTCTTTTCAAAATGGTTGACGAAGTCATCTGCAGAGAGGGAGGAGGGGGAGGGGGAGGAGGATTCAGGAGGGAGGAGAAGGTGGCAAAGAGCTTCCTAGGGTTAGAGGCAGATGCTTGGAATTTAGAGTGGTAGAAAGTGGCTTTAGCAGCAGAGACAGAAGAGGAAAATGTAGAGAGGAAGGGGGTGAAAGGATGCCAGGTCCGCAGGGAGGCGAGTTTTCCTCCATTTCCGCTCGGCTGCCCGGAGCCCTGTTCTGTGAGCTCGCAATGAGTCGTCGAGCCACGGAGCAGGAGGGGAGGACCGAGCCGGCCTGGAGGATAGGGGACATAGAGAATCAAGGGATGCAGAAAGGGAGGAGAGGAGGGTTGAGGAGGCAGAATCAGGAGATAGGTTTGAGCAGGTTTGAACTGATGGTAGGCTTTGTTACTTTGGTCCCAGCTCTCTGCAGGTCATTCACTAGGTCCCTCCGTGTGGTTCTGGGATTTTTGCTCACCGTTCCTGTGATCATTTTGACCCCACGGGGTGAAATCTTGCGTGGAGCCCCAGATCGAGGGAGATTATCAGTGGTCTTGTATGTCTTCCATTTCCTAATAATTGCTCCCACAGTTGATTTCTTCAAACCAAGCTGCTTACCTATTGCAGATTCAGTCTTCCCAGCCTGGTGCAGGTCTACAATTTTGTTTCTGGTGTGCTTTGACAGCTCTTTGGTCTTGGCCATAGTGGAGTTTGGAGTGTGACTGTTTGAGGTTGTGGACAGGTGTCTTTTATACTGATAACACATTCAAAAAGGTGCCATTAATACAGGTAACGAGTGGAGGACAGATGAGCCTCTTAGAGAGGAAGTTACAGGTCTGTGAGAGACAGAATTCTTGCTTATTTGTAGGTGACCAAATACTTATTTTCCACCACAATTTGCAAATAAATTCATTAAAAATCATACAATGTGATTTTCTGGATTTTTTATTCTCATTTTGTCTGTCATAGTTGAAGTGTACCTATAATGAAAATTACAGGCCTCTCTCATCTTTTTAAGTGGGAGAACTTGCACAATTGGTGGCTGACTAAATACTATTTTGCCCCACTGTATGTGACCAATATAATTTGATTTCAACATGTTTTTCCAATTCGTAACATATTGTAGCGACCCACACAGACAGCTGTGTGTTATGTGTTAGGCTAGTAGGTGGTTGTGTTGTACTTACCAGTACCCAGTGTTCGTGGGGTCCAACATGCCAATCAACCTGCTATCTGCCAATCACAGGAATGCCTGGAATGTTCTGATGCCGGGCATCCTGGCGGTTGGCGGAGTGGCGTGGAGGGGTGTTGGGCAGGGGGATGGAGCATTGGAAGTTAAGACCAGGTTTAGCCATTGTTCTCCCTCTTACGTCTGGGCTTCACAAGAGAAGGTCACGGTTGTCTTGTGGGTTAATCTTTAATGTATTTGGCGTGGGCTACGGCCAAACAGTAGCCTGTGTAAAGTTGGGTTAATAAACCGTCAATTCTTCTTCTCAATCCTCTGTCTGGACAATTGTTCCATTATGATCTAGTCAGGTCATTACAATATCATACCAATTTGAAGATGGACATCCACAAATTAATTAATACACACCATACGAAAACATAACATATCATACTAAATTAAGTGTCTTGGATTGACACCCCTCCCCCTCCATCGGTTCCTGAATGGACCCCCCGCCCCTGCTGTGCTAGCTGTAGAAGACAGTGTCCTTCGCCCCCAGCATGCGGGAGCGACATCATGTGCTAACACACAGTGTCGCTTCATGTACCAGAGAAAACCATGCCCGACAGGCTTGGCAAAACACACGGTCTACCCGTAGCCCCCATCCCACTAGCACATCTAGCTTGCTAGTTAGATAGCACACGGTCTCACCCACGCCTCCCACCTTCTGTGTAACGGACTAGCTGGCAAAAATAACAGACAGTGTACTTCGCTCCCACCTGCCCTCACCGTCGTTAACAGAACTGCGAGAAAACAGTGCCCTTACAGTCAGGGACGAATGACACCGTCTACTGGTGTATGGCCAGCCAGCTACCGTTGCCGCCCCTTCTTCTGTGGGGTTTATCGCCAGCTGGCATCCAATGGTACTGTGCATTAATACACCCCCCCACCTTCCGCCTGTCCTAGTTGAAAAGTTGACGTCTTTAATTATAAAGAGGTGTTCCTGCAGATGCAGGAATGCCTACATGCAGGAAATATCTTGGTCCCGACAGAGATCATTGCGTCGAGGTTGACATGTTCTGGGTGGGACCCGGCATTCAAATAGATGATTTTGGGATTAAACTATTTTTGTTGACACGCAGATTATTTGAAAACGTTCTGTTTGTCTACCTGTTGTATTAAAAGCACACATTTGTGGCATTATTTACACACTCTCCGAATTAGCTACTCCAACTTCAGTTGAAGTTCAAGTGCGCCTAGTATATGTGTGGTCTCGTTGAAAGAGTAGGTGGAAAATCACATGGCAGTTATCTTTCCAAAGAAATGTACTTAAATATGATTAGATTGTAATTCACAGGGGAATGTCAAGATAATTTCATACATTTTTTAGAATAAGGCTGTAACGTAACAAATTATGGAAAAAGTCAAGGGGTCTGAATACTTTCTGAATGCAATGCATATTAGCAAATACTTTAGCTACCATTTGTGTTTTTTGTAATTAAAATTCACAGGAGAATGTCACAAGGAGTTCACATTTGCTTAGCATTAACAAGACATCCTCAGGATGGGGATATCATGGAGATATCTTGTTTTTGGTAAGCAAATGTGAACTGATAGGCCATCAGTACGGAATCGGGTAGACTAGAATGGTATATAACAGAATAACATTGACTAGAATAGAATAGAGAAGGATTAGCCAGTGTGTTCATCATTTGTCTTTCATTTAACAATTAATACTGGATATCTTAAAAAGTCTGGCTTTAATTTTAAAAAATGATCTTCCCTGGAGGCACATTAACTTGTGGTGAGTTGCACATACCACTTGTGCAGT